>NW_019654870.1:0-455 GCF_002806865.2 Cucurbita pepo subsp. pepo
ACATTTTTAAAACTAGGTTTAAACTCGTTGCAAATTCAACTCCTAAACTTCGATGATTAGATTATGATGTAAATATGGTCCAAACTATGTTGTTTTTAGATCTAAGGACACGTTGAAAATGACTTTATGAGCATAAGGTCATTTTAAATAGACTCTAAATCTTGAAACTGGGAATATTTGCTAAAATCATCCCACCTAAATGGTGGTGAAATTCTCTATTTATAATCATCAAATAAATTATAAAGGTATAAATGGATACAAGATATTGGTCTACAATAGAATGTCAAATNTCTTTAATAAAAGATCAAATATGGTATCTATAGTAAACCGTAATGGAATTCTAAATATCTTTAACACCTCCCGCAAGTTGAGCATTGGATTTGAACCAATGTGAAACTTGGAACTGAAAAATTCAAAAAGAGGTCTATAGAGAGTAGAATCGGAGAAACAACCAT
>NW_019654871.1:0-455 GCF_002806865.2 Cucurbita pepo subsp. pepo
GAATGGGGCATCCTACTACACTCGGGCCCCTTTGCTAGTTATCAAGATTATCCATGTGGCCCCCTAGGAAATTCATGGCCATCTAGCCTTCCTGTCCACGCCGATAACATGTTTCAGTGCCGGCTAAACATCGCCTCTAATGATTTTTACTGCATTCATTGCATCTAGGCCTCTCATCTTCCCTAATCTCATATCGGCCTGGTNCTGCTAGGTCATCGTTGTGACCACATAGGAGGTTGATCGTGAGGATCAATCTGGTCATAATGTCGCTTTTGTTCCACAATGACAGTTGATGGAAGGGGGTTCTCGAGGTTCTCCACATATATTTCCTTCCATAGTCTTAGTTGCTCTCAGGGTGGCAACATAAGTAGTATGCGCTATTATCTCAACGGTATGACGCATCTTTTTTTCCAAACCTACGACAAACCTCTGAGCTAATTTATGTTCGGTTTCAA
>NW_019654872.1:0-455 GCF_002806865.2 Cucurbita pepo subsp. pepo
ACTCTATCTTAACGTCTATCTTAACGACCGATAAAAGCCCTTTTTCTAGGATATGTCACTTCTCGGGGAGGAATTCATTCTTCTCCAAATCACCTCTTCCTTTATTTCAATTTGAGAAAGAAGTCAATTTATCCAGATTCAAGTTAACCTAATAGTTAATAGTGCAGCGGATTCTGTAAGATAGAAGGAATTTGATTGACATCCCAATGAGAAATGAGAAAGANTAGCAGATTCTGTAAGATAGAAGGAATTTGATTGACATCCCAATGAGAAATGAGAAAGAATTTGATATATATAAAGGATTTAATCCAGTCTCAAGCCAACTTTCTTTACCGGATCTTGAGAGGTCTGCCCGTCCGGTGAGAGAATCCACTTATTAAATCATTTCCAATAAAACTTCGTTAGAATTGTACTGCAGGGATTTGCTCAAAAGCAACTTTCTAGCAGCTTTCCAT
>NW_019654873.1:0-455 GCF_002806865.2 Cucurbita pepo subsp. pepo
GCAGAAAAGTCCCTGAACTTTCTTCAAATTATTAAATGAACCTATGCTCTTTGATTTCTCAGTTGCAGGTCTCAAATTAAATCATCATATTTCTTGTTAACAAATAAATAAATAAATAAATAAATATTCCTTTTTTTTTTTCATGGTTGAAATTTGGAATAATCATGTGCAAGAAAATTCAATATTTGGGGTTTTAAAGGTCAGAAGGTTTCTTTTTTATATTGGTACATTCAATAATNTAAATTAAAAAAAAAATCAGATTATTTGGAGAATATTATGTAAAGTTGACTTTGATATGATTTAAATTAAAGACAATTTTGAACGCTCGTAAAATCTATGACTAAATCGAGAGTAGACTCATAGTTAACGAGTAAAAGGGTAACATTTTAAAATTTAGTCCCGTCGAGAATGAAAGACTAATTAGGACCTAATTATTATGAGAAGTAAAGTTAGTC
>NW_019654874.1:0-455 GCF_002806865.2 Cucurbita pepo subsp. pepo
GAATAAAATAATGGAGAGTTTATCCCAATGGAAAAATATCCAACCTACAACATTTTTCTTCGTGGTCGGTATCGTTTAGTAAATAATTGTGACACCCGAGGGTGAGGAACAACGTCGGAGAATGAGACNATATTGTTTAGTACATAAGTGTGACACCCGAGGGCAAGGAATCAGGTCGAAGAATGGGACGAGAAGCTGTAATTGGTCGGTGTAGTTTAGTAGATAAGAGTGACACTCGAGGGTGAGGAACAAGGTCGAGAATAGAACGAGTTGTAACAGTCGAAACACATCGCTAGTAGATATTGCCCTGTTTGGGCTTGGACTTTCTCCCAAGGTTACCCTTATAAAGAATGTTTTGTTTCCCTCTCGAACCGATGTGAGATCTTACTGAACGTCTCTATTAAATTTAAGACCTTAATTACAAATGTTTTAATGAATGAATAGGTGAGGATTAG
>NW_019654875.1:0-455 GCF_002806865.2 Cucurbita pepo subsp. pepo
CGAGTGGAGCCGCGTCACTTTACAATGCGCTTGACGCGTTACTCCACCCAATCGTCAACACGTGTCCCTCAGGGAGTCTGACGCGCTTTCCCTCTCCCAAGTTAATTTTCTCCCCTGACTACACTTAATTTGGCCTTCAAAGTCAATTCATTTACCTCGTTGTTCCTAAAAATATGTAATTGTTGAACCTATAACCTTCACGTTATTAGCACGACAATCTAACCAACTGAGCTAATAGGTCATAGGTTTTATGTACATTATAGATTGTTAGCTCCTAATCCAGTCAATCGAATCGAGTTTCGTTTACATAACTTCATGCATAATAAACTTAAAAAAGTGGTTATCTTTTAAAGTTCGTAGTGTTTTAACTCGTATCATGAAAAGATATTATTAAAAAATNTAAAAATTAATGAAATTGGCCCATGCAGGTGTCGAACCTGCGACCTTCGCGTTAT
>NW_019654876.1:0-455 GCF_002806865.2 Cucurbita pepo subsp. pepo
TGCCATTATTCATCAACTTTTAACTTGGTTCTCATTTTCTTTCTAAAGATCACGTTTAGATCTTTAAAAAAAAAAGCTTATCATGTGTTCTTACAATTGTATTATAAACGATCTTTATCATTTTTTTAAATCATTTGCATGTTTATTTGAAGATCAAATAAACTTCGATTCACATATTTTTCTTAATCCATCTAAATCTAGAACCATTCTGTTTGATATATTATTATTTTCTCATAATTGACGCTTGAAGATAACTTATAAATTTCCCGAATTCTGTAAAAAGGAGAGTTAGATCGTTCTTAAAATCTTCACCTCCTTTCTTTTTGGAATTTTCTTTNGTTTTTGGAATTTTCTTTTCCAGTGTGCAATTCTATACAAAAAATCATCGTGTCCGTTATTTGTTTGTTCACGTCCTGTTTTATTTTGTTGTTATTCCATAATTAACTTATCTTGAT
>NW_019654877.1:0-455 GCF_002806865.2 Cucurbita pepo subsp. pepo
TTGTCCTCAATTCTATTTTTGGTAAATCCCTCTCTTTAATCCTAATTTGATGGTATCGTGATTGAAGGTCTATCTTATAAAATATTGTTTCTTCCCTGAGTTGGTCAAATAGATCTTCAATATGAGGAAGTTGAAACTTATTCTTTATCGTCCTCTTATTCAGTTCTATGTAATCGATGCATAGCGCATCAAGCCATCAATCTTCTTGACAAACAACATCGGCGNTATAGCGCATCAAGCGATCAATCTTCTTGACAAACAACATCGGCGCACCCCAAGGCGATATGATAGGACAGATGAAGCTCTTGTCCAGTAGGTCTTGTAGTTGGGCCTTGAGCTCTTTCAACTCTGTTGGATCCATGAGGTAAGAAGCTTTGGAAATAGGCGCAGTTCCCAGCTCGACATTTATAAAAGAATCTACCACTCGAGAAGGGGGTATTTATTGGATTTTATGT
>NW_019654878.1:0-455 GCF_002806865.2 Cucurbita pepo subsp. pepo
GTGAGATTACCTCACTCATTCCCTTCTGTAGGTCTCTTTGCCACTGAACCAGAACCCTTATTACCTGACCGACCAGATTCAACGAGGTAAAAGAAAAAGAGAGAGAAAGACGAAAGATGAAAGAAAAGGTGAGACTGAACAGGCAGGAAGGAAAGAAGAAGAAACCGAAAACCGGAACCGATATGACCTGACCGGAATACGATACTCCCTTCCCCTNACTGGCTCATAAAAAAGAGTGAGAGGTGCTTTCCATGTAAGCTTCTATTTTTGTCAATTGAATTAGCTGCTTCTAAGTTCTAAGGAAATCTCCCTTAGTGTACTCTCGAGCTTTCAGAAACGATCTTAGCCAAACATTGACTTTAATCAACTGGCGCCGGCTTTTCAAAACATATATAGCTTAATGAATGCTAATGCATGCTATACACTAGTAATATCTAAATTCAGAGTTCTTCTGA
>NW_019654879.1:0-455 GCF_002806865.2 Cucurbita pepo subsp. pepo
GTGGTATTCCTAAAGGTTTTTAGATATACCAATGGTAAGTAATTGAGAATTTAGTTCTTTTCGGTTCGTGTTGGGTTTGATGAATAGTTGACTCTGGGTTTGATGAATAGTTGACTCCGCACGTTACTAATGAATACTCATCTTATCACATAGTTTCGAGTAATATGGTGGTATTCCTAAAGGTCCTTAGATAAACATATGATAAATATTTGTGCGTTTAATGTTTTTTTTGTTCGTNTGTTACTAACGAGTACTCATCTTATCACATCGCTATAAGTCACACGGTGTTATCCCTAAAGATTTTTAGATACACGGATGGTAAGTATTTCAATGTTTAGTTCTTTTTAGTTCGTGTTAGGCTTGTACTTTAGAAAGAGAATCTCGAAGCCGAGATTAACCCTAATCCCTTGCCTCAATGTTATCCTAGTTAACGAGAAGAAATTAAAATTAAAATA
>NW_019654880.1:0-455 GCF_002806865.2 Cucurbita pepo subsp. pepo
ATTGGAAACAAGGGAAAGCCGAAACTCAAGATTAACGATCCAGAACTCCCTTTCCTCTCCCTTTCACGAATAGTAAAGACGAAAGATTCATTCTCTCTCCTTTACAGTTCAAGAATAAATGAATGAGCTGCTTTGAAAGACTCAACCTCAACCCTGACCCGATATGACCTGAACAGTAAACTCGGGAAGAAAAGCCGAAAGANCTTTTCGTACCCACATAGATTAGGGCATTCATGATACATCTTGGGGAGTTCTGGAGTAGGTGTTGGGTGGTCTCTATATTAACTAATATAAGTTTAGGAAAGCTTATTATCTTTAAGATAAGACTCGCTGTAATAAACTCCCTCACCTCAAGAGATTTGCAACCTCTAAAATGGACCCCGAATAGAATTCCCCTACTATAGNGATCTCCCAGCATAAATGTAATTAGAACTACTTAGAACATATACCCCCAT
>NW_019654881.1:0-454 GCF_002806865.2 Cucurbita pepo subsp. pepo
TTAAAATATTAAATACTAATGTGAAGAATTCAAATTAAATACATTTTTCTCTCTTCATATTTAAGATATTTAATATATTTAATATTAACTTATCCTATGTTTTCTTCCTTATATTTAATATACCTTATATATTTATTATTAATTTCAACCCTTCAAAAACATATTTTAGTTAAATGGATTCTTTCTCGCATTATTATGAGCTAGTAATGAGATTTTATACACCTATACATTAAAAGCACGGGTAAAACAAAATTAATTAATTAAACTCTTTAATTAATCAATTTTCATTCATTGACTATAAATTACCTTAAGTAGATATGGAATTGCACTTTTATGCACCGTATAGTATGTTATGTCCATTAATATATTCATTATAAATAAGTGATTCTTCACGAGTTGTTCTTATTCCAGCTGGGTCAAAAGTCCGTTTGTAATGACCATAGATTTCTACTTA
>NW_019654882.1:0-454 GCF_002806865.2 Cucurbita pepo subsp. pepo
GAGAAACACTGCTCGGTACTGAACAATTCTCAGAAGCAGCAGCCTCTCCATCATTAGCAAATGAACCTGAGAATTTTTTAGGCATGCACTGAAATATTGATCTTTATAGAGAAGAAATAAGATAAAATTTCAAGGATTACAAAAGGTTAATTAAAGTGCTTTCTGCAGAAACATGTACGATAAGTCCAACATTAATATCGTTTTAACAATAGACAGTGCTGAGAGGCATGGAAATAAATGTCAAAGACTAGAAAAAAAAAAAAAACACATTATAAAACGATCAGGGGCAACACAAGCATCAACCACAAATGAATTAAGGAAGATTATCGTTCCTCATACAGCTTAACCTCCAGCATTTCAGAACTAAGGTAGCAAACCATTGAGTCTCTTACATGAGAAAAGAATACATCTTATTCTAAGAAAATGGATTCATAGTACTCTGAATGAGAACTCC
>NW_019654883.1:0-454 GCF_002806865.2 Cucurbita pepo subsp. pepo
CGTATATAAACGCTGTAATAAGAAAAGGTGTTACCTGTGTAGATGATTCAGCATCGCCAATGCAGATATAAGAGACAGCTGCATAAACTCGGCACATTGCTTGAATTGATTTGCTCTCTGATAGCTGTATAATCATGCAAGAGACTTAACAAAATTTGACACTAACAACAAACCATAAACTTCTTGAGCAGTATCGCGATCGTGGAAACTAAAATTGCGAGAACGTACGAATACCTTTGCGGCTTCAATATAATGGAAGGTTGCTTCATGGTAACAACCGACGTAATGAGAATACTGGCCTCTAAGCATCTCAATCATACTCTCACATGCCTGTAAAATTGTAGGGAAGCGCACGAACCAATTCTTCATCTGTACCAAGGCCTACGCAATACAATACAGGTATTTAGATGAATCAGGCAACAATCAACTGAGAAGGAGGCAAACATCGGATTTT
>NW_019654884.1:0-454 GCF_002806865.2 Cucurbita pepo subsp. pepo
AAAAACAAAAAGAAATCATAGAGAAAATGGAAAAGTAGGAAGCAAATGATGAAAGGGAGAAGTAAACCCATTTAGACACTCAAAGTTTGGTTTGAATGGGCAAAGTTTAGCTAAACATTTAGGAGATCAAGCTAAGCTAAAACTAAAATGAATTAAAGTCAAATTAATTATTATTCCTAAGTTCATGATGGTTAATCAAATATGTTTAAAACAAGCTGCATAATAAAATCAACCAAATTTCAGTAATAAATTATAAAAATAAAAGGAAGAATCAATGAATTATGTGCACGCATTTCATCTTAATTTCCATATATTTTTCTGTCTAATGTCTAATGTCGTGTGATGAACACATAACAAGCACACATTTGAATATAAACATTTTAAATCATTTCTATACTAAAGTATAGTCAAAGATTATGATGTCTCTGTTGTTGTTGTTTTTTGTTTTTTTTTT
>NW_019654885.1:0-454 GCF_002806865.2 Cucurbita pepo subsp. pepo
ACGTCTCACATGAGAGACCTTGGCCTCGAGTAGAGGCAAAGTCGAACCGAGTAAAAAAAATGCTTTCCAAAATGAATTATTTTTAAAATCAGATGAATATGAGGGGGTGATTTGGATCATTTTAAGGGAGGCCATGCAGGAGAGCCCATTTCAGAGAAGCAATGAAGTAGTGACCTTGAAGATTGATGATCATCACTTCATTCAGAAGACCACAAACTTTAAAAGCCCAAAAAGGCTCTCATTCAAGCGAGCTACCTTTGGCAGCTGACCATGTGATCAGTTTAACCAAACATTTAGAACCCAATAAAAGTGGAGTTGTTGAGCCCTTAATTGAAGTGGTTATGAACCGTTCTCTGTCACAAACCTGCTGGAAAAAACAGAGCTTTGAAATCATCCACTCTACACCTGCTACATATCCCTCCCTCATCAAATCCACTTTCTACGACCAAATGCA
>NW_019654887.1:0-454 GCF_002806865.2 Cucurbita pepo subsp. pepo
AATACGGAATAGAACAATTTCATTAAAATTTAAATATTTCTAATATTTTTTAAAAAAAGTATGTACATTAATACTAAAAATTAAATTCAGAATGGGCGAGCTCCAATGGCGGCGGATCACTTGTACCGTTTTCGTGGGGCTCACTCCGACGACGGTGGATATAAAATTGCTTTCATTTCTCAACTCCCATAATACGACGCCGTTAATACACGTCGACCATGTGCCGCAGTTTTCGTGCCACGTGGACCCACTTTTATTTCCCTCATTATTTTTTAAAATTAAATAATAAATAATTCTGTGGTCCCCACCTCCGGTCCCGCAACCTGAATTTTTTTATTTATTTTCTTTTAGTCCCGTGAACGTTTTAATTTTGCCAAATATTCTCCATTTTTCATTTTCATTGAAAACCCATATTTTAATCAAAGCTTATCTTAATTAAAATTAAAATTAAAAT
>NW_019654888.1:0-454 GCF_002806865.2 Cucurbita pepo subsp. pepo
GTGAGGAAGCCATTGGAAAATCAAAAATGCATTGTCACAGCCCAAGGCCGAACCCAAAAGAAAGAGCCCACTGCTATTATCCTCCAGAACTGCGTCATCTCTTCCGACCCCGAATACTTCCCTGTCCGCCATATCAACAAGGCCTATCTTGGTCGTCCATGGAAAGCATATTCAAGAACGATCATCATGGAATCTCAAATTGATGACTTGATCCAACCTGAAGGGTGGCTTCCATGGATGGGAAATTTTGCTCTCAATACTCTATTTTACTCGGAGTTCAATAATAGGGGACCTGGTGCATCAACGAAAGATCGAGTCAAGTGGAAGGGAATTAAACAGATCACAGCGAAGCATGCCCTTGATTTTACTCCTGCTTTGTTTATTCGTGGTAATCCCTGGATTAAGCCCACCGGAGTTCCATATAGTTCAGGCATGATGAAGGCCTAATCTAAAA
>NW_019654889.1:0-454 GCF_002806865.2 Cucurbita pepo subsp. pepo
CGCAAAATGATTACCGGCAGATCTAGAGCCCAGAATTCCAAACCTGATAGGTTTGTGAGACCACGCACGAGAATCCTAGAGATACACGAATCCATGTCTAAGCCACCAAGTTCCACCCTAGAAAGAATAATAGGTCACCACGGTAACTATCGGTAGCCCGCTAGAGTTGAGCAGTGTAGGTAGTGTCATCAGAACCTCACTTCTCTCTCTCCTCCGATATCGTACCGTCGAGACAGAGCTCTGGTACAGTGATTGTTGAGCTTAGCAGATCCGGATACGGAAGTGTGTCAGGTGCCCAGACCTAGTGGTGATAGCTAAGGGGTCTTCTGAACAGGACTCTTGGGCCATAGAAACCCGTCCCTGAGCGGGGGACGTGGAGCCACATAGGTTGACTCAGTAGCTGACCGGCACATAGGGGGTCGCAACCCGTTTAGTGGATGTATGGTCCCGTGTG
>NW_019654890.1:0-454 GCF_002806865.2 Cucurbita pepo subsp. pepo
GATTGGAGAGGGGAATGAAGCGTTCATGATGTGAAAATCTCATCCTAACAGACGCATAATGGGGGAAGTCAAAAGGGAAAGCCCAAAAAACTTGAGGGGAAGTCTGGAAAAGAAAGTTTAAAGAGGACAATATGTGGATGAGTACCGGTTCTATTGCATAACTCTGAAAAAGCGGGCAATATCTACTATCGGTGGGCTTGAGAAGAAGGGATTCAAACATTCACTCTCAAGAAACTGATTAGATGTCCTAAAGTATTATCTCGTATGGTNGTATAAGTTATTTTTCGTTTCACTCAAACAACAGACGTTGACGTTAGTTCAAACTATATCGTAATTAATGACATCTTAGTGAAGAAAGTATACAATCGAAACCACATATAAATAAAAGTAACCATAAGGATACGATAACTAAGATATTCCATTTTTGCCCTTCTCATCAACATCAAACTTCAAT
>NW_019654891.1:0-454 GCF_002806865.2 Cucurbita pepo subsp. pepo
GAACACGACTCTCCACAATGGTATGATATTGTGGCTCTGATACCATATTAGATGAACATGACTTTCCACAACGATATGATATTGTCCACTTTGAACATAAGCTCTCATGGTTTACTCTAGGCTTCCCAAAAGGCCTCATATCAATTGAGAGAATATTCCTTCTTATAAACTCATGATCATTCCCTAAATTAGTAGACGTGCGACTTTCATCCAAAAATTAAAACACTTAATTTAAAAAAAAATAAAAATAAAAATATCATTAAACTTATTTTTAAAATTCTAAACATCGTTATTATTAGTATATAGACAGAACTATTAGTATCATGTTTCATAAATATTCGAAACTTTTACAATAGTTTAAAAAAAAAAATTAAGGAGAATATTTTTGAAATAAAAATATTAACTAATTTACCTTCAAAATTATATATATATATATATATATATATATATATAT
>NW_019654892.1:0-454 GCF_002806865.2 Cucurbita pepo subsp. pepo
CTTGTACATCGCTCAGTGTCTGGCTCTGATACCATTTGTAGCAGCTCAAGTTCCGAGTTAGCTGATATTGTCCTTTTTGAATTTTTCCTTATAAAGAATGTTTTGTTCTCCTCCCTAATCGACTCAGTAATATATCCACAAAAATAAGGACATCAACCGTACGATGTTCAATGATGATAACAATGGAATTGGAAGTGAATTAACTGAAATTGATTATTGTAAGCTTGATGAATGTTTGAAGTATGCATTTACACCTGATTTTCATGATTTTTTTTAATAATATAGAAGAATAGGGGATTTAGTTATGTAATTTAATATGCCTGGTATGATTCTCGAAACGTTAGAGTTGCTATTTCGAAGGAAGAATTGAGTGGAAGTAAGGTATCGGCGTTGGGATCGCNAGCGTCGAGGACGCTACATGATCGTCTGAAGCAAAGGAGACTGCGGTGCGTCG
>NW_019654893.1:0-454 GCF_002806865.2 Cucurbita pepo subsp. pepo
GTCAAGCTCACCTTATAATTATTAATTTTAGCACACAAAAAAAATGGGCCATTTCAGGATATTTTATTTTAATTTAACATTTTCAAGCTCTTATTTTCACCTAACCAAGTCTTGACAATTAATCACATGAGTAATTAAGACTTTTGATAAAAATAAATATAAATGAATAATAAAGACGAGAATATTTAAGGTTATAGAAAGTGTTCAAGAAGCAAAGAATGGTAAATGTCATTTGTCTTAAATTTTTTTGTATNTCAACCTCGACAACTTTTTTAGTTCAACCACATAAAATTTAAAAAACGCAAATTTTTGACATTTTAGCGAAGATTATGTAGTTTAATCATTTACGCTATCATTTTATCGTCAAAAGACTGTGGTCATCCAATAATACAACTGAGGCATAGAGCAGTTAGAAGGGGATGAAACAATATCACAATTCAAATTATTTATTCCC
>NW_019654894.1:0-454 GCF_002806865.2 Cucurbita pepo subsp. pepo
TAAATCTTGAAGGTGGCCATTCTCAGATAGCCAGACCTTTATCGCTTTTTTGTCTGCGTGGGTATAAGTATATTTATCCCACCATTTTATTTTGATAGTTTTGAAGACCTGTTTTATTTGGTCTTCGGTTTCTTTAATTTGAAAATTCCAAGTTAAAATCCAAGAAATTTGAAAGTATATGCAAAAGTGCATGATTAATGGAAATGGGATTTTGAATATATTTTGAACGAAGTAGTGGAACGATTCCTGTATTGGAACTGAAATATATCTTTGGCTGATCCAAAGATTTTCCACCATTTGATGAACCAAAATGGGTAATGAATTTTATGAGCATTCTGGCATAATTGAATAAACCATGAATGCTTGTAATTTTGATACCAAATGACATTGAACCATGTCATCTGATANATGCTTGTAATTTTGATACCAAATGACATTGAACCATGTCATCTGA
>NW_019654895.1:0-454 GCF_002806865.2 Cucurbita pepo subsp. pepo
TTTTGTATAATCAAATAATATTTTGTGAGAGTCCGTAATGAAGCTAAAAATTTAAACACAACCCTATAAAATTGAAAACTCAAAAAAAAATCACTTCTTCACTTGATTGTTTAAAGATTATCCTCTAGAAAATGAAGAACATTTACCAAATCGTAAATGTCAGAACATTAGAGAAGACATGTAAGAGGTCCTTTAAAAAACAAGAAGATGCATGAGATTGAGAAGGAAAGCTAAAGGCATATTACTTACAACAGGGAGTTTGGGCACAATTTATGCTTTGTGGCAATCATTCCTTTTCCAAGCTGCCTTTTCTTGGCCATCAAAAACTCCTTCACCTGATAATGTCAATCTATCAACACGTGCAAAAGTGATCCAATTATCTCCCTGAAGACTNGGTCCTTCAAACTTCCCTGGCTTTACTTTAAATATCCCTTTCGGAATAAAAATTGCACTA
>NW_019654896.1:0-454 GCF_002806865.2 Cucurbita pepo subsp. pepo
CATCACACTTTGTATTATAACCATCATTGGAAAATAAAAATGAAGCCATTTCATTCAACCCTTGAATGCAAAATAAAACCAATGGTGAAATAAATCTATTTTACACATGAATGGTGTGATGTCCCACGTTGGTTGGGGAGGAGAACAAACCACCATGTATAAGGGTGTGGGAACCTTCCCGTAGCATACGCGTTTTAAAGCCTTGAGGGGAAGCCCGAAAGGGAAAGCCCAAAGAGGACCATATCTGCTAGCGGTGGGTCTGGATTGTTACAAATGGTATCAAAGCCAGACACCGGACGATGTGCCAGCCTTCTCGCTGTTCCCCGAAGGGGGTAGACATGAGGCAGTGTGCCAGTAAGGACGCTGGGCCACAAAGGGGGGTAGATTTGGGGGCGGTCCCACANAGTGTGCCAGTAAGGACGCTGGGCCACAAAGGGGGGTAGATTTGGGGGCG
>NW_019654897.1:0-454 GCF_002806865.2 Cucurbita pepo subsp. pepo
TATAATAGAATCAATAACAATAGGAGTTTCGCCCTTTACTTACTTACGGGGAAGGAGTTCAAGAAAGCAAGGAAAGAGATAGTTTACGAAGAGCAGTCAAAAGGATCATGAATCTTGTCTTCCTGCAGNTACGGGGAAGGAGTTCAAGAAAGCAAGGAAAGAGATAGTTTACGAAGAGCAGTCAAAAGGATCATGAATCTTGTCTTCCTGCAATCTTCACTTACTTACAATTCAGGAGCGAACGAAGGGGTTCAATCGAGAAGTGATTGAGTTCAACTGAGAGGTTCATGAGTTTACCTTGTTCAATCTGGGGCAGGAAATGAAATTGTGAAACCTTAAGAGGAGGTGAAGGAAATGAAATTGTTCAACCGAGTTGTAGAGGTGAGGGAGCGAAGAAGAGGGAAGGGCAGGGGTTGTGATAAGATAAGGAATCAATACAAGGAGAATAAGATTC
>NW_019654898.1:0-454 GCF_002806865.2 Cucurbita pepo subsp. pepo
TCTTCTCCTGTAATTATTTTTAGGAAGGTATTATTCAATTTTGTTAATATATTCTTACTTCCAAATCTTCCCTTTTTATTTTTCTTCCCTTTTTATTTTTATTATTATTTTTCTTTTCAGTTAAAAGTGTTCTGTATTTCTATCTCTATCTCATTTTTTTTCTTATTTCCTTATATTCTTTTNTCCTATAATTCACAACCTAAATCATTGCAACAATTTAGTAGATCTAAATCATTGCAACAAAGTAGATCTAAAATATAATTGGTTTTGATTTCCTAAACTCATATAGAATTCTTTTAATTTAATCTCTAATATAAAACTAAATAATTGTAAACAAACTAATATTATTTAATAAAATAAAAGGAAGATTTAATATACTGACCTCTTCAAATGACATATCTGGTCCGGCGTAACTACTCTGCTTAAACCTTTTGTTTTCTTTTTCTATTTATTT
>NW_019654899.1:0-454 GCF_002806865.2 Cucurbita pepo subsp. pepo
AAAAAAAAAAAAAAAAAAAAAAAAAAAACTTCAAAACTATGGTTAACTTTCAAAAGTGTTTAAAAAAAGATAGATGAGAGAAAATTGGGTTCATGGGGATAAAATTGAACGTGGAGAAGGTTTTCAAGCTCAGTATAAGATCCTGAAAACACAACAAGAAGTAATATCCATGTTTATCTACTAGTAGTAGGCTACTCACTAAGTTTTACTCACTCCATGTTTATCTTAAGGTAGCCATTAAGAACCTACTAGTAGGCTACTCACTAAGTTTTACTCACTCCATGTTTATCATTTTTTTTTTTCGAAGTAACTAAGAGTTGGTCGTGGATGAGAGCGTATTTTTTTAAGTCTGCTTCTTATTTTGTGTTTGTAACGAGTATGTATGTGTAACACCCAAAAAATGAAGGNTATTTTTTTAAGTCTGCTTCTTATTTTGTGTTTGTAACGAGTATGT
>NW_019654900.1:0-454 GCF_002806865.2 Cucurbita pepo subsp. pepo
GTTCCGCTGACTTCCAAACGTCGTTACAAATTAGCTTGATTGAAGGGTCCAGGCGAGCACCCAGACGATTCATGTAATGACCCGAAAAAAAAATAAAAGAAAAAAAAAAGAAAAAAAAAGAGATAATAATAAGAATAAGTAAATAATAATTAAAAAAAAAAAAAAAANAAAAAAAGTAAATTATCACTCTCTCTCTCCACCTTCCCTAAATATCTCCCCGACACCTCTACAACTACAAAATGATACGAAACAAAAAAATGGCAGATTTTGAGAAAGAAAAATCAGAGAAATAAATAGAGGAAAGATTACAGATTTTTGGAGAGAAGAATTGGAGATGGCCTTCACTTCAAACAGATTTAATAGGAATGGAAAGAGATGGAAAAGTAATCGGTAAGTTAGATCTTCTTCTNAATGAATTGGAGATGGCCTTCACTTCAAACAGATTTAATAGGAA
>NW_019654901.1:0-454 GCF_002806865.2 Cucurbita pepo subsp. pepo
GATGGTAAAAAAACCGAGTCACGGTCGACGTTTTCTAAAAGATTTTTGGGAAATTATTAGGTTAGTCTTGATGATTTAGAATAGAATTTCGAAAAAACGGAGTGCTTCAAATCGAACCCTAATTCNAACCGAGTCATGATCGACGGTTTTCGAAACTTTTGTGGGGAATGATCAGATTAGGCTTGATGTTTAGAATAGAATTCCGAAGAAACTGAGTGTAGAAAAGAGTAAAAGATTGCTTGTAATCAACCCCTAATTCGGAGACCTTTATCTAGGACGTTTGAACTACTTGCTAAAAAAACCAAGTCATGATTGACGTCTTTCGAAACTTTTATGGGAAATTATTAGGTAAGGCTTGATGATATAGAATAGAATGTCGAAGAGACGGATTGCCTAAAANCCAAGTCATGATTGACGTCTTTCGAAACTTTTATGGGAAATTATTAGGTAAGGC
>NW_019654902.1:0-453 GCF_002806865.2 Cucurbita pepo subsp. pepo
GAGTATTTTTGTACTCATTCCATGTTATTCTATTTTTTTTCAAATGGAGTGTAGGCCAATGTTGATGGCGGGAGCGTGCAGAGCCATGCAGCTGCAATGGGTGCATTTTAGATCAAGTCTTCTTCTTTCTTGTCATTTTTACTATTATTTAAAAGCTACTTCTCGAAACTTGTGTAAAACCGTTTTGATTGGACTCCACACATATTACCTTTAAACTACTTTTATGTCAGCTTTGAATGCATATTTAAATTTTAAATTTCTTGAGTCTCCCGCTTTACAAAAGAAAGATTTACTGCATTTTTTACCCTTGAGTGTACGTAGTAACCTGTGATTCGAGGTATCGAAAATTGGGTCGTTACAAAGTGTACATTAATAAGACAAGGTATCCCCCAAAATAAAATAGAGCTAGATTTAGAATAAACCGCAACTAAACTACAAACAAACAAAAGAAAG
>NW_019654903.1:0-453 GCF_002806865.2 Cucurbita pepo subsp. pepo
AAGCTTTTGTTAATTAAATCACTTTGAAATTTTTGTACACAGTAGTATTGAAAGTATTTCTTTCTTTACTGTTGAGTAATTTGTTTTTAGTAGAATTCCATATTCCCGAATGGAAACGGACAATGGATTCTTTCTTGTCAAGGGACTGTTTCAGGATTCCTCCATATCCAATATCGGATGCGTCGGTCTCCACTATTAAACTAGCCCTTGGGTTTATCAGCGATAAACACGGAATTGACTTCACAAAGGATTTGATTTTTTGGACTATTTTGATGTGTTCTTCTGCCCATGGCTTTGGATTCTTTTTTAGCCTTTCATAAAGTGGCTTGCAAATGGGTCTGATATGTTTATATGTATAGAGAAACCTGCTAAGTCTGCCTTTCTTATCAGGTATGATTCAATCTTTCAGCTTAAACTTTCCTATCGTCCGATGGAAAAGGTAGGAGTACGACT
>NW_019654904.1:0-453 GCF_002806865.2 Cucurbita pepo subsp. pepo
TCCTTTGCAAAGCATACATGAGTGAAAGTTAAGAATAAGGTGTTAGAACTAGGGCTTGTTTTCATATTGTCTAAGATCGATACGTTTCTTGTAGACGTAGCACCCTAAGATCGTGAGCAGTGATCAGAGGTCTAGACCTGAGGACTAGTTTAGCCCATATGAGCTAACCCTAAACGATCTGAAAATGTGAGATGAGATCTAAACCACCTAGGAGCCAAGAAAATGTGAACCGACACTATTGTGTGTACAATAAAACCCACCTTTATAGAGGATAAGAGACTTCATAAATAGTTGATTTGAAGAGTTATTAGTATGTCTGGACGAAAACCATTTTGACAAGGGACGAGAGACTACATAAGTTGATGACAACCTTGAGAAGGGATGAGAGACTACATTAGTAGGCAACAAGAGAAACTATTACTATATGTAGAAAATAACTCGCCTTTAAAGAGA
>NW_019654905.1:0-453 GCF_002806865.2 Cucurbita pepo subsp. pepo
GAATTATTCTTTAACTGTAAAGGACGGACAGGTGATTGAATAACTCTTGTCTTGCTTTCCTCTTTACTTGTTCAATCAATCGGGGAATAAAGTCTCAGGTTGTTCCGGAGTTGTACTTGTTTTCGCTTTCATTTACTCGACGGGAAAGTAAGCGTCTTCATTGATGAAAAGACTGTAAAGGGAATAGAATATCGTATTAAGTAAGGAGTTGAGGATAAGGAGTTCAATCAGTCTCAGTCATAAGGAGGAGTCTCCCTTCTTCCCTTTTAGTCTCTCCTGTAAGTAAAGAAAGGATACGGTAAGGATTTCATATGCGAGTGAAGGAGAATGAAGAAAGGATACCTTCTAACCCTCTTTCCTTTTATTCAAAGACTGTAAACTCGACTCATTCATCTTTCTTTGTTCAATCAGGTAATAACTAAATAGAGTAAGCCGGGTATAAGGGTATAAGGT
>NW_019654906.1:0-453 GCF_002806865.2 Cucurbita pepo subsp. pepo
ACAAGGAAATCACACATTGTAATAAGAAGAGAGCCATAAATTCAAACCGAGAACACCAAAGCAAGACGTCGTTATATACTTCAGTAGAGGAAGAATCATTACTGTCATTCGATTGCAGAAGGTTCCCCGTTAAATATTTATCTATCCGTCTAACATTATTCAAATAGCTTATTTTCTCTGTAGCACGTTGCTAATCTGACAGAGTTCTACCATAGATCTCTACTATGACTACCTCTTCGAGACTCACAACTTCTTTGTTTAACCATAGAAACGGAAGATTCTATTGATACCACTTACAACAAAATCAATAAGATCAATAAGGCATTACAAACACTACACTGCAATGCTATGACTACACCAAGGATTCCTATGTAGGAAAAGCTCGATTTTGCAAGCGAACGGCGAGTTTGCCCTTTTCGACACGAGACAAGCTGTAAAAGGATAATTACAGGA
>NW_019654907.1:0-453 GCF_002806865.2 Cucurbita pepo subsp. pepo
TTTTTTTTTTTGTTGAATTCGAAAAGAAAAATTAGTCACTATGAACGTAGTTTAACTGGTAAAATATTATGTATTTTCTTGAACTTTAGAAGGTTTAGAAGTTCGACTCTTTGCATTGTTCTTTTGAAATTGTTTATTTTGATAATGATATATTTCTACGGAGATTTTACGTCATAAAATGTGCGTACAGGGAGAAATTGGGTTGGTGAAGTATTTATGAAGGGAAGAAGAGGCTTGTTTTGTGTCATTTAAAATTTCTTGCATTACAAACAAACACTACACCATAATGAATGAGGGTATGGCATAAACCCTAAACCCAAATATTTTGCTTTTCTTCTCACTTTTTTCTCCCTTTCTTTCTCTCTCTCAAGTTGTTATAAATACCCATTTCTTCTTCTTCTTGATCTTCCATGTTTCACCTTTTGAGAAAGATGAGAGAACACGATTTCGAGG
>NW_019654908.1:0-453 GCF_002806865.2 Cucurbita pepo subsp. pepo
GAAATAATGATAATTTAAGGCAGTGTATAACCTGGTAACCGCCGAGAACCAAGAGTGAGGAATAGCTTGGATGAAAAACGCAAGAATTGAACATATTTCCACTGGAACTGAGCTCGTGAATGCATTCTCCCGAAGCGATCGACCAAACTCTGACGGAATCTCGACTAACAGATGCTAAATAATCTCCATTTGTATCCCAACAAACAGAATGTACCTCTGATGAGTGACCCTGAAAAGTGAAGAAAATTATTCTCATCAGCCACTTGAATATACTTGTAATAAAGAAAATTTCTAAAGAATCTTCTGGTTTAAATTTCTGGTATTAATTTTAGTAATGATTTAGGTGATCTTTTAGTAGCTTTTGTGGGTTGAGGTGTTGGAAGACTTCTCTCGTTGGCCCCACTCTCAGACAAAAAAACAAACCCACAAAAGAAGTCGAAATACTAACTAAAG
>NW_019654909.1:0-453 GCF_002806865.2 Cucurbita pepo subsp. pepo
ACCCCTAAAGAAAAAAACACACAAACCCCATCAAACTCAAAACACAAGTGAAAATAAAAACAGAGCCGACAGAAACATTATAAGAAAACAGAGGAAATGAAAAACAGAGTACCATCGATTTTCTGCAAGATTTTCTTCACCTTATGCTTACATCCATCGCAGTGAATATTGACCTTCAACACACATTTCTGCAGAACCACTCAAAACGACACAAAAACAGAACAAAATGAACAAACAGTAGCTACAACATTACAGAAAAACAGAACATGTCGAGTAAACAAAGCACCTGGATCCTCTTCAAGTCAAAAAAACAGAGAAAGAAAGAAAAGAACAGAGAAGAACAGATCTGGGAAATGTTAATCGGGTTTTTTGCTGTTTGTAGTTGGTGAATCTCTTGGAACTCAACCAAGAGAATGCAGAGAAAGTAGAAGGGAGAGGGAAAAGAAGAAGAAA
>NW_019654910.1:0-453 GCF_002806865.2 Cucurbita pepo subsp. pepo
CAACCAGTCTGAATACAAGAATCACACAAACACACAGCCATATAAACCACTACCTGCCACACTCTACCTGACGCTGAATTAATAAATACGGCAACGAAGCTCATGCGAAGTAAAAAAACAAAAAACAAAAAAAGCAACCACACATATCGACATGAACACGGATAGCTTAAGCAACTTCACCTGGTTTTTCTAGCAACCTTCAGAAATCACTGGTGGTACTGCCTGCGTGCTGGCCGGAAGCTTGCATGCGCCTATCTGAAAGAAACTACACGCGCCTCGCTTTCTTTGAGCTTATAATGGGAAATGCCTTCCCGCATTTTCTCGGCAAACCAAACGACCAGGAGAAAACTGTGGTGTGCGGACAAAGCTTGTCTTGATTCCAGTGCTACGTTCGTGGGCTTGTTATATCTCAGGCCCATCTCAATATCATATTCGGCCCATTTTTGGGCCCAA
>NW_019654911.1:0-453 GCF_002806865.2 Cucurbita pepo subsp. pepo
CTCAAACCAATCTCTCCTTGAACCCAACTAAAGAGGCTTTTTTTCTCCAAATGAAAATAAATCAAAGCTTCCTCCCCTTTCTTCACAAATTGCATGGAACTCAGCCTAATCCGCCCCATAAAGTTGCTCCGAAGCGTCGGTCCGTAGCTCCGATCATGGATCACATCAAGCTCCAAAACATCCCCAAACACGCTCGACGGCGGGCCGACATTGAATTCAAGAACCTCATTCCATGTCGGGTTCAAGTCCCGGACTGCGGTCGCTGTTCGCTTCCGCTGGCCATAGTAGCTGACCACCGCGTAAGGACTCGAGGTTCCATGTTTGTCTTTGGGCAAGAGACTGCGAGCATCCACGACTTCGACGATCAACTTCCTCAGATGGCCGGCGGCCATGTGAATTACAGAGAGAGATGTCTCCGGTGGAAGAAAAAGGGGTAAAGATGAAGTATGGAGA
>NW_019654912.1:0-453 GCF_002806865.2 Cucurbita pepo subsp. pepo
AAGTGCCATGCCATTCCATGAAACATCATAAACATCAATACGTGAGTTACCAATAATAGTCTGCTTATTGCTTGACATAAGAGTTATTGGTTTATTTTGGTCCTCTACCCCTTTCTGACCCAAAAGGGAGCAAAGCTTCATAAGAAGTCTTTACTTGATGAATAAGGAGAGAGTAGAGAAAGAGGAGGAGGAAATCTAGCTGTGAGACCATAGGTAATCTCAGCCTATTTATTTACCGAATGAAAGATAAGAGACAAATACCTATTTACCAATGGAGCAGAAAGAAACAAATACCTATTTACCGGGAAAAAGATAAGAGAGTTGTATAAATGCATTGAAGTTGCGTGTTTTCATTGACATTCATCCAAACTCTTCATATCTTCACATAAGATTTTAGATTAGAAAGAATAATTCAAATTCTACCTAAAAAAGCAATGATACCTGCTCGTGCAC
>NW_019654913.1:0-453 GCF_002806865.2 Cucurbita pepo subsp. pepo
AATAGAATTTTAGTCCTCATAAAAATATAAATATAATTTCGTTGGTAATTAAAAAAAGACTCGTGGTTTGCTACTCTCCAATAAAATAATTATACAACTACCATAAAAATAATTATTTTAAAGAAAGTAATTACACTTATGGATAATAATTAAGATTAAGTTGACCATTTATATAATAAGATGAGAAAAAAAAATATTTTTTATTATTTTTTATTATTTTAGGAATGAACAGTTGGAAGGAATGCGTCTTTGTTCTAATATATATATATATATATTTTTTATACTAATTCAATTCAAAAAAAAAAAATACAAGAACAAAGAGATATTCTTTCGTACCGTTCATTAAATATTTTTAAAAAATTTAAAATACCCATTTTCATATATTTAAATATTCATTATAATCCTGAATTGAATTAGTATATATATATATATATATATATATATATATATATA
>NW_019654914.1:0-453 GCF_002806865.2 Cucurbita pepo subsp. pepo
CAGTTAGTATCTGATTAAATCTCCTTACCGTTAGGAGTTAGATTTAGTTTTTGATTTGTTTACTCGTATGTTACCATTTTTTTTTTAAAGATTTTTAGGTAGATTTTCTAAATATCTATTCTCTGTATGTATATATATATATATATACATATATATATATATATATATGTATATATATATACATACATATATATATATACATACTGACAGCTATTATATACATATATATATATATATGTATATTATATACATATATATATATATATGTATATATATATATATATACATATATATATATATATATATATCCTTCTTTTTCTTTTGGTGCGAGTCAGATACGATTAGTTTAGCTTANATATCAGAGCTATCTTCTCCAGGAATCTGTGAGATCAAAATGGGAGAAGAATCCAATTTTTCAGCTGTTGCACCACCAGTCTTCGATGGAGATAATTA
>NW_019654915.1:0-453 GCF_002806865.2 Cucurbita pepo subsp. pepo
CCGAAAGGGAAAGTCCAGAGAAGACAATATCTGCTAGCGGTAGACTTGAGCATTACAAATGGTATAGACTCAAGCACTGGGTGATGTGCCAGCAAGGAGGATGAGCCCCGAAGGGGGGTGGACACGAGGCGGTGTGCCAGCAAGGACGCTGGGCCTCGAAGGGGGGTGGATTGGGGGGTCCCACATCAATTGGAGAAGGGAACGAGTGCCAGCAAAGACGTTGGGCCTTAAAGAGGGTGGATTATGAGATCCCACATCGGTTGGGAAAGAGAACGAAACATTCTTTATAAGGGTGTGGAAAANACAATATCTACTAACGGTGCGCTTGGGCTTGGGCTATTACAGTATAAGACATCAGGTAAACTTCTAAAGAAAAAGATAACTCATTCTCGTCTCGACAGGGCCTATTAACAGTACTTTCCTATGATAGCACCTACAGTTTGATGTGGCCAA
>NW_019654916.1:0-453 GCF_002806865.2 Cucurbita pepo subsp. pepo
ATTACCCTGATAATATGGATAATTACGAAAGTGTCATTCTGTTGAAAATAAAAACCTCTGCATAATTACGAAAGTGTCATTCTGCTGAAAATAAAAACCTCTGCATGTGACCATCTGCACAAAGTCCTTTGAATCTCAAAATCGTGTTGTTGGATTTTTCCCAAATTTGTATACAATCTNTCAAATCCAACAGTCAGAATTCAAACTCAAAGTTAGTTGCTCGCTGATCGGAGAGGATATTTTCGACCAATTATCTAGAAAATTCCAAATCACGACGATTTTGGAGCTCTCAATGTCGGTGGAAGCTTCCCCAAGTCTGAAGTTGGGGCAAAGTTTTAAGACAAGAATCGAGTAATGAGAATTCCTAAAACTCGAGTTTAAAGCTCTTAGATTATGGATTTTTCTTTCTCGGATTTCTTCCAAATTCGAGGGCTTTGGTTAATCATTTTCCTT
>NW_019654917.1:0-453 GCF_002806865.2 Cucurbita pepo subsp. pepo
TGAGGGGGCAGGGGAAGGGAAGGAGCTTCGGCAGCTCGACCAATAGGGAGAGGAGAGAAGGCAATGAGACCAAGAGGGAGAGGTGACAGAATTGTGAGACCGAGTTTACGAGGCGAACGAGCGAAAGCTGTGAGACTGTAAAGNTAAAATAAAGCGAAGGCAATGGAATTGTGAGACCCGAAGGGCGAAGGCAATGGAATTGTGAGACCGAGTTTACGAGGCGAACGAGCTTCGGCAGCTCGACCGATAGGGAGAGGAGCGAAGGTTGTGAAACCGACAGGTTCAGGAGTTCACTCTCATTCATCTTTCGTTCAGTCTTTACAGTGAGTGAAGGTTCGTTCAATTCTACAACTCTTAAGTCTTGAAAGCAAAAGAAAGAAGCCGGCCGAGGTTCAGGTTTGAGGTCTCTTTTCTTCAGAATTACCTAAAAAGTGATCTTTTACAGTTATATGG
>NW_019654918.1:0-453 GCF_002806865.2 Cucurbita pepo subsp. pepo
GTTTGTGTTTGTGTGTGTGACATGCGTGCTTAAAGCGGTTTCTTACCCTAAAGGGGCACATTTATTGACTCGCCATTCACCTGTCTGTCGGTTTCACTCCTCTCCCTATTTTTGAGGCTATTTTACAAGGGAAAGCCGAAAGATTCATTCTCTTCTCCTTTTCCTTCTTGAACTATTCTTTAACTGTAAACAAAGACTCAAGCTTATGAATGAGAGTGAACGTTCACTGGAAGTCAATCCGAAAGATGAATTCAACAGTAANATCTTCTGTCTATTTTTTTGGGATCAAAGTATATCTTAATTCCGTATTAAGGAAAGACTCCTTATTCACGAGAGTTCACTGTCAGTAAATCCTCAAGAGAAAACCTGAACCTTTATTCCCTTCCCTTATTTCTGGAGGTAAACTCGGCTGCCTTATTTCTGGAGGTAAACTCGGCGAGCAGCTTCGCACCT
>NW_019654920.1:0-453 GCF_002806865.2 Cucurbita pepo subsp. pepo
AATTGTATATGCTATATTATGTCATGTTGTGCTATAATATGCTATGATAAGCTATGTCATGTATAAAAAGTTATGTTATGGTGTGATCATGTCATGTTGTATAAAATTGTTATGAAATGATAATCTACGACACATAAGTCTCCATAGACCATACCNCGTTATGTATGAAAGAATGTACATGAATTATATACGCATAATTCACCTACTTGTTATGTTAGAGATGACGGGAGGTTTCTCTTCCATCATAAATTATGTCATGATTATAAGATATGGGGACCTAATGTAAACTGAGATACTTTCTCTTACATCACATTTTATGATTTACGACATTTATGTTTGTCATGATGTTATGTAGTCTCTTTCCCTCCATAATGTTCAACAAGAGTCCGTTAGCAAGTGCTAATCCAACGAACCAGACCCAAGAGGTGTGCAAGCCCTCTTAGTGGGTCTATG
>NW_019654921.1:0-453 GCF_002806865.2 Cucurbita pepo subsp. pepo
AAAATCTGGATCGTTAACAAGTAATTTATCTTTTAAGAGTTTTTGTAGTATAGTGGTGAGAATTCCCATAGGTTACTAGGGTTCAATCCCTGACAACGGCGCAATTTTCATTTTATTTCCGTCGTTTTGACAGAATTCGAAATTGGACAACGGTGAACCTGGTTCGGTCCCCGGCAACGGCGATTTTAATTTTATTTCCGTAGTTTTAACGAAACTCGAAATTGGACAGCCATGAACCTGTCATGCCGGCAGTTTGGGTTCGATCCCCAACAACGATAGTTGGACGAAAGTCGGAACTGGATTGCTGTTCCTAGCCTAAAAAATGGTTTATGAAATCTCGTGTATTAACAAATAATGTGTTCAGAGGTCGTTGCAGTGATACAGTGGTGAGTATTTCCGCTNGTTGCAGTGATACAGTGGTGAGTATTTCCGCTTGTCGCTCGAGTTATTATG
>NW_019654922.1:0-453 GCF_002806865.2 Cucurbita pepo subsp. pepo
TGAGATGTTGGTACCAATCACCAGCATGATTGGTAAATTTGACAATAGCAAGTCTCATCTTTTTATTTTCACTATACGTGTTGCAATCAAACACATGCTCTATCTTTCTTTCCCACTGCAAGTATGCCTCAGAATCTGCCGTTCCACAAAAGGGCGGGATTTTGAGTTTAACTCCCCCATCTCTATCTTCATGTACTCTTTCCATCCTTCTAGGTTGCATANCTTGTACTACTATACCTTCATCTTCTTGTAATGTTCGTTCTTGTCTTTGTTGTTGTGTCCTTCTTTCTTGTCTATCTTCCTTCATCATTTTCATCATACCTTGAATTGCTTGAAGAATGGTTGTATTAAGATCTGGTACTGGTGGTACTCTTTCTCCATTATGTGACATTTTGTTATCAATAATATGGACCAAATACTCCTTCTACTGATTCTTCTTTTTTTTTTCTTTTT
>NW_019654923.1:0-453 GCF_002806865.2 Cucurbita pepo subsp. pepo
AAGCCCCTATGGATCATCTCATTAATTAAGGTTAATCCCTTCAGATTCGTAGAGATGAGAACAAAGATTTTCATCATAAAATCGAGGTCTGAGGAGGTCCTTATCGTGCTACCTAAGAAGCTCCCCATTCTACATAAACTCTACCTCAGACTTGAGAACTTGAAGAAAGAAATTGGAAGACCACACGCAACTTTGTGGTTTCAAAATAATTTTTGAACCCGANGGTTTCAAAATAATTTTTTAACCCGAAGGGGAAGGAAAGGAAGAGAGTTGTAGAAGACATCGAGGGCCACGAGTGTCTCCAAGTCTCCATTCAAATCTAGCATAGTATTGTCTCTATCATAAAGTTAATATTTTCCAAGTCTCCCTACAAATACAACATACATGACTTTATATAGCCNTCAAATCTAGCATAGTATTGTCTCTATCATAAAGTTAATATTTTCCAAGTCT
>NW_019654924.1:0-453 GCF_002806865.2 Cucurbita pepo subsp. pepo
TTCTGTTCTTACAAATTTCTTGTTCGATTTTTGGATTTTGACTGCTTCTGCTTCGGAAGTCTCAATCGACGCGCATGAAATTGTCGGTTCTTATGAGATTTAGTACAATTTATTCCTCTATTAGATTCGAATTCTTTAGCAGTTTGTATCAAATTTCTTCTACGAAAATGGATCGAGACGAGATATCATTCCGAGGTTTTTGATTTAATTGGATCATGGATCGTATTTTCCTGTGTTATTGTGAAAACTCTTTCGTGGTGAAGGAAACTAAAATCCTGAATCGTTTTTTTTTTTTTTTTTTTTTTTTTTTTTTTTTTTTTTTTTTTTTTTTTTTTTTTNGAATTTTGAACCATATGCTCCGTATTAGTGGCTTATTTTGTAAGACATTTTGTTTGAAGGATATTGCTGTTGGTGATAAAGATGGTCTTCCTGTGTTGGTCTCGTCCATCTCCT
>NW_019654925.1:0-453 GCF_002806865.2 Cucurbita pepo subsp. pepo
CTGAATTAGGGTTCGATTTCAAGCGCTCCGTTTCTTCGATCTAAATTCTATTCTTAATCATCGAGACTAATCATTCACCACAAAAGTTTCGAGAAACGTCGACCGTGACTCGGTTCTTTTAGCACAGATTTCAAACGTCCCAGATTAGGATTTCTGAATTAGGGTTCGATTTCAAGCGCTNAAAAAATTTAGAACAGGTTGACCGCGAATTGGTTTGCTTAGCACGAACTTCAAACGTCCCAGATTAGGGTTTCTGAATTAGGGTTCGATTTCAAGCACTCTGTTTCTTCGATATTCTATTATAAATCATCCAGACTAATCATTCCCCACAAAAGTTTCAAGAAACGTCGACCGTGACTCGGTTCTTTTAGCACGGACTTTAAACGTCCCAGATTAGGGTTTCTGATTTAGTGTTCGATTTCAAGCACTCCGTTTCATCGATCGAAATTCTAT
>NW_019654926.1:0-452 GCF_002806865.2 Cucurbita pepo subsp. pepo
TTTAGACATTTATCACATTCAATATATTAAATTTTTGAATTTATTAGACACTACTAAAATTTGTAATATATTATTTCAAAGAAAAGTAAAAGGGACCAAGTTTATGGTTTCTGTTGAAGGCTGAATTTAATTTTAATGAAGAATTGGCAGAGTATTGACCTAAGCTGTGTAATTAAATGAAATGGAAGCTGCCAGCTTTATTCATTTTCAATTAACTGTACAACTGCAACTAATCATAGTTATTGCATCCTCAGTTATCACTCAATCTGTCAAAACAACACAAAAAGAACAGTTATTAGTTAATCTCCACCCAATAAAATTGGCCGGAATTTGTGGGGAGATTTAGCGCCCTCGGGTTCTTTCCAGCTCCACTGACCTTGGAGCTGTTTCGGGCTTTAAACCCTCCGCCACATGTGTGATGGTACCGGCGCCGGCGGTCAATGTTCCCGCCG
>NW_019654927.1:0-452 GCF_002806865.2 Cucurbita pepo subsp. pepo
AAAAAAAGGGGAATTTTTTTATTAGTATTATCTCATTTATATTTAATTTGATTGAGTTAGCGTTTTGACCAAAGTTCCAGATGTTCAAGGAAAAGAAAAAACTACAATTTCAGATTTTCCCCCAAGAATTAATATTTCAATTTGGGATTTCCAGTTCGAAGGCCATTCCCGTAACACAATCCTGTTCGTGAATCGTGATTGCTTCAATTTTTCAATTTCTACTCCCAGTACGAGGAGGAGGTGTCCATCTGTAAAGTCGAAGGGGAGATGATTTGATTCACAAGCCCTAAAGCCTTTAAATCTCTTCGAATTCGAGCTGTTAATCGTCCGAATTAAGGTATCGATGCGTTTTATGATTTAATTTGTTGATGCAGACCACTATTTCAACGCGAAGAATGTAGAATTTGATTGTGTGAACCTTCGATTTCCACGTTCAGAGATCCGACGAAGCT
>NW_019654928.1:0-452 GCF_002806865.2 Cucurbita pepo subsp. pepo
TGATCGAGTCCCCAAAATGGTAGACATATTGAATTGGATACAAAAGTCATTCTCATCCATAAAAAATCGAAGAACAACACATAGCATGTAGAAATTCATAATTCAGTGAGGATTAAGATCAAGTCACATATGATCATCATGCAAAATATTTATTTTCTCAATTAATTGATTTACACAGAGAAATTAAATATTTTGTGGTCCAAGTCTTATACAAACTTAATGTATAGGATAACCACACTCGCATGCCTCCACATGAATAATTTGGATCAAATCATTTGTAACGATTTTAAAATGCGGAGAATCAATAGTGTTGAGCATATAACAAACTCAACCTTATTCGTTTACTACAAACTCTTTAGATTATCACTCGAACGTGATCCTCCAGTAAATGAAGTATATATTGTTTAAGACGGTATTAATTGCACTAACCAAAAATTAGAAAAAGAAAAAGA
>NW_019654929.1:0-452 GCF_002806865.2 Cucurbita pepo subsp. pepo
TTCAACCACTGTAAAGAAGAGAGGAGAGAATCTTTCGTTTCTGTAGAAGAGGTCAAATTAGCTTATATGCCATGGGAAGCCAAAAGTTAGATTTGCCGGATGAGTAAGTTAGCTTATGCAACCTGGATTGGATTATGGACTAGATCTTGGTACCAGTCATGAACACGGAACACGGAACACGGAACACGGAACACAGGACTAATCTGATGCGTTAAACTCAATCACTAAAGTTGTGTCCGATAAGCCTCTTTGTTTCCCCTGCTTATAAGACATAGGTCAAGCTGAAATCCTCTATTGATTTAGTCAGTAGTGCCCATATGTCCTTTCGAGTAGTAAAGAACCTCCTCAGGAACTTGCTATAGGAGCAGGTTCTTTAAATTCCCGCTCGGCAATGCTACCTTGGGGAGGATGTGTAAAGATTCAGAGAATAAGCAAAAGATAGGTTGGTTACG
>NW_019654930.1:0-452 GCF_002806865.2 Cucurbita pepo subsp. pepo
AAATCCGAGCGTCATCTATGCAAGTTTCATGCCATTCTTGTAGTAGAATTGCATGTGAGCCATGCAGTCACGCTTTGACACGGTGTGTTTGAGTGAAATTCTCAACCTTCTACTTATTTTTGGGATTTCTTTTCTTCGTATTCATTGTAATTTATCCTCATATGTATTAAGTTTATTTTTGTAGGGAATGTATCAAGCACATGGATTTATTAATTACAGTGAACTTAAAGGAAGTTAATCCCATTTTACAATATAAATATTGTTCAATTGTAGCAAAGAAGTAGTTTTGAAAACTAGCCACTCCAGATCAACTATGTTTGGAAAACTAAAATAAAGAAAAAATAAATAAATAAAACTTAGTTTGGTGTGAAATTTTGCTTAAAATTCAAATGTTTTTTTTTTTATTTTTTTTAAAAGGATAAAACACATAATTTTGAAATAAAACAAAAAAA
>NW_019654931.1:0-452 GCF_002806865.2 Cucurbita pepo subsp. pepo
GCTAACTCCTTCATTTCTTCTTGTTTCGTCTCCCTATCACTGTAAAGGAATAGAATATCTTCTTTGGATTCTTTCTCGTCAGGATCAGGGGAAGGAGATTCTCATCCAGCCTATCTATGTTCCAAAGTTCAATCACCTAAAAAATAGGGAATATCGTCGTTCATTCGAATGAATAGGAAGGAGTCTTCTCTTTTACAGTTCAAGCAAGCAAGAAAGAGGAGCTCGAGCAAGCAAGCAAGAAAGCCAGCCCAGCAAACAATCAAGGAGTGTCAGAGAATGCTTCCTTCATTTCTTCTTTAACCGTAAAGAAAGGATCTTGAATCTTGAGTTGAGGATTAACTGACTGTTCACAATCACTGACGGGAATAGAGGGGCAGGATTAGAGAAAGAATAGTTCCACCCTCGCTCAGCAAATGAAAGAAACAATAGGCAGAGGTGAATGAGTTTACAGT
>NW_019654932.1:0-452 GCF_002806865.2 Cucurbita pepo subsp. pepo
TTTACCCCTTGTTTACTGTTCAATCCGCTAATAGAATAGAGAAAAAGAAAAGGCAATGAAATTGTAAGACCGAGTTCAAGAAGGCAAGGGAATACAGGGGCTGGCGCTTTACCTTGTTCAATCTGGGAGTTCAGTCTCATTGATCTTTCATTTGATTCTACCTTTGTAAACTTTGTCTGAGTCTTCTGACTTTGACTCTCCATGAACCTCTATAACTAGGTTGAACAATTCCATTTCAATCAAACACTTACAACTCTGTCTTCGTCTTTGTTTACAGTTCCAGTAGCTCTCGGGGAAGGAAATGGAATTGTGAGACTGTAATAAAGGATCATCAATGGAATTGCTTTACCTCCTTCCGGTAATACTGTATAAGGTTCTGGTTCTGGTTCAGGGGAAGTAGCTCGACGAGTTTGTAAAGGAGAGGGGAAGGCTTTCTCTTGCTTTCTTCTTTC
>NW_019654933.1:0-452 GCF_002806865.2 Cucurbita pepo subsp. pepo
ACCATCAAAACTTATTTATTTCTTTGAAATGTTTGAGTTTTTCATTTATATGTTTTCATTATTTTACTTTGCATTTAGAAATGAAGCAAAATTAGTCGGAGGGTTTTAGGCAGATTGTTATAATTCTAATTTTTAACTAAAAAAAAAATTAGTCTAGTTGTCACGCTTAAAACTACCCTATAGGTATAATCGACCTATTATCCTTCCACCAATAAGAGAAAAAGGCAACGTTAGTATGTGAAACTAGTTTCATGTCATTTATTCAACAATAAGGGTGTTAGCATGCATTTGGAAAAATCCATAATTTTTCTACAAATTTCTCATCGCTCTTTTCTCATTTTTCCCTTTTTCTGAATCTTAAGATTCCTTCTAGATAAGGAATCCCAAATTGGGAAAGATTGTTGATAATTGATAAATTGAGTTTTTTGCCATTTTGATTTACTTTTTCCTTT
>NW_019654934.1:0-452 GCF_002806865.2 Cucurbita pepo subsp. pepo
TTTTTTTTTTTTTTTTTTTTTTTTTTGTATTTATTCCTTTTTAAACGAAAAAGAAAACTCTCTTTTTTACATGAAATTGTTTTATATATAAATTTAAGACACTTTATTTTTTATTCTTATTTATTGCAAAACCCCACAACTCATAAATTTGATTTTAAAAGGAAATTGCACAATAAAAAATAAAAAAGAAAAAGTTTTTATTAAATTTAACTAAAAAAGATTCCTTTTTTTTTTTCCGTTAAATCACATTTTGTTGATTTAATATATATTTGTGTTTAAAAAAAGTTTTGGTAATTTCTCCAAACTTTTGGACTATATTTATTTTTAGTTTTTGTCACATCTTCACAAATTTATTAAATTAAATGAATTTTTAAATAGTTTTTTATTAGATAATTGAAGTGATGCTACGAGAAAATTTTAAAATATAATTAAAAAAAAAATAAAAAAAATAA
>NW_019654935.1:0-452 GCF_002806865.2 Cucurbita pepo subsp. pepo
TCCCATAAATACGCTTGAAGGGCCATTTGCCATGATATTTAACAGGATGATAACCAAGTGCTTCTCTTTCACCCTCTCGTTTGACCATACAATGGTAACGACAATCGCTTTGGCAGTCCCATTGCTTCCACTTTAAGTAGAGTGGTTCTTGCATATACCATGGCAGATCAATAGAAACACCATCCAAAGAGAAATTGCACTGAGGAAAGCATTGCTGATCAATGCATCCTATTTTTTCACATTGTTTAACGCAAGTTCTGCAGCAAATACGAATAACAACATTGTTTCCCCCTTCAATTATATTTATTATGTGAAGTTATGATATTGGTTTCAAACATGATCAAATAAACAAAGAATTACCGTAAGTCAAGAAAGACAAAGATGAGTAAGATTTTAACGATAAACAATCACAAAAATTGATACATCTCACTTCTATGCAAAAAAAAAAAAAA
>NW_019654936.1:0-452 GCF_002806865.2 Cucurbita pepo subsp. pepo
TGTTGTGCGATCCTAACAACTGGTATCGATCCTAACATGCACACCACCCAATGTCTATTCTCCTTCGGGGCTCAACCTCCTTGTTGGCACACCGTTCGGTGTATGGCTCTGTTACCAACTGTAACGATCCTCGATTTCTATTAACCTAAAGTTGCTACCATCTTCATAACATAATCTCTTATGTGGAAATAAGCATTTAAAGCATCTTCGAAAAACAATGTCATGGACTTACATGTTTTAAAAAGATCTTTAAAGAAACATAAACGAAATATTAAATAAAACAAAGTAAATATTAAAGCAACATAAACGCCCTGTATTAACCTAATGCCTAAGAATTTAAATACAAATATCGTATGAATGTGTCATGGTATTTACTTGCGATGTCGCCGTCAGCCGTATAAGGGTGTCTTGCCTTTACCTGAAAATAGAAGTAGCACAACTTGAGTATTTAA
>NW_019654937.1:0-452 GCF_002806865.2 Cucurbita pepo subsp. pepo
TTGTATGGTTGAAATGTTGTCTAAGGTGTATATTAATTTTTTTTATTTGATTTTTTTTAATAAGTCTTTAAAATTATGGCTGGTATTAAACTCTTAGTTGTTAAATATCACTTCACGAGTACGACACCAAGGACATATGCGGAGCCTATCAACATAGTAGGCGTGCACACATTTTTTTGAACGATTCACACAAATTTAAAATTTTGATAGTGACCCAATCTTGATACCTAATTGCCAAATAAATTTAGGCGATATTAATTGATTGAACTTGCAATTAGGTTAATTTCGACAAAAATTGGGTTAAGAATCGTAATATTTTTTTTAATAAATATAAAAATTATTATAAAAAACCGTGAAAAAACAAATACCATTTTTTTAAGAACAAAATGATTATGTCATAATTTTTTAACCAAAAAATTTCATCCAATTTTCGTTATCAAACTTCAAAAAAA
>NW_019654938.1:0-452 GCF_002806865.2 Cucurbita pepo subsp. pepo
TTAGATCATCAATAAAAACAATGTAATAAAGATTACCATTTAATGATGGTGTTCGTTGACGACCACAAAGATCAGTATGAACCAGCTGCAGTTTTTTCGAGGCTCTCCATGAATGTTTAGGAAAGGGTTGCCTATGTTGTTCCCCAAAATTACAAGCACGGCAAAGAGGAATGTAATCATTAATGTCGGCGAGTCTTTCTACCAGCTTCTTTGACTGCATCTAAAGCAAACCTCGATGATGAAAGAGCCCAAGTCTTTTGTGCCAAATCTTAGTGGCACTAGCTATGGATATAAAGGTCATCTGCTCTTTCTCCATCGGATTTAGAGCAAAGCTTTTTCCTTTCATTTTGACATTGAACAAGTCTTTGCACTACATCTCTAATCATCACTCCTTATTCTCAAACAACACTTTATAGACTATATCAAAGTTTAACCGTCCAATTTATGTTTTA
>NW_019654939.1:0-452 GCF_002806865.2 Cucurbita pepo subsp. pepo
TTACGTGTTTCAAAATATAACGTTGAAATTTAAAATTAAAATAAAACAATTACAAATGGAATACTCGAAATAATGAAATAAAAGCGTCCTATACTCCTATGACTAAGAATTTAAACATGCAACTACCTTATGCACGTGCCACAGTGTCTTTCCGATGACGTCGTCGTCCGTACATGGGCGTCTTCTCTTTACCTGAAAAATGATATTTGGCACACGGCTTGAATATTTCGAAGAATACTCAGTAAGTGACCAACTGTAGGGGTCATGCTGATGCAAACACATGCAACATGCTCTTGGGATCGAGCTCTAACTCATCTAGGAGTGACCTCCAATCTCGAACAAATTGGATGTGTAGTACTTCTTTACACATGACCCACACGTTGGAGCATGAATCCTCCGGGCGCTCGCCTAAACCCTCTAATCAAGCTAATCTGTAACGACGTCTGGAAGTT
>NW_019654940.1:0-452 GCF_002806865.2 Cucurbita pepo subsp. pepo
AACTAACGCCAACAGTAAGGTTACTTACCTCCTTGGCCTTGACCGAAGTCGCCCACAACGCTAACTCCAGCGCCTAACTACCTCCTATAAGACAACATGATACACTTAGAGCGCCTTCACAACTATCCCTCGTGTCTAGCTACCAAGTACGTCCCTATCGCAAGCTATTTGTCAAACATGGAGTTATACTGACCTCAAATGGTTGAAACGAGGGCGGAAATGGCTTCGGAAGGGTCGAAAACCTAGGAATCGGTATACTATTCGGATGTCGAGCCGCCAAGCCGCACTTAGCCGAGCCGGAGGTTTGCGAAGCCGCCGGTTGAGCAGAAATCGATGGCTGCGACGAACACCGCCGGCGCAGGGTTTCTGAAACGCCTCCGGTTTGGGCCACAAAGGGGACGAGGCTCTGGGGTGGTGTCCAAACGCGGGCTGCACGCTGGCTGAGAGGTCTC
>NW_019654941.1:0-452 GCF_002806865.2 Cucurbita pepo subsp. pepo
CTTCATTGGCGACCCCTTGAAATACCAGGAAAGATCCGCCGCAATACTCATGAACCTGAAGTGCCCCACCTTAGGAGATTACAGGTGGTACAAAGACATGTATTTGAGCAAAGTTCTTATTAGAACAGACAGTTAAATTATCGGAACAAACCAGTACAATCTCAAAAGCCAACATATTCAAGAAGAAAGTATACTCCTACAAAAACCCATAGAGGAAAGAAAAAGCAATGAGTTGGATATGCTAACAAGTGTCCGATAAGAGGAAAGATCAATGAGTTGGATATAGATCAAGAGCTGAAATCAGCTACTACGACTGGCTCTAACCGACTCAGAACAATCAAGCGAGGGAGAAATCCTCGAACTCCAAGAAGAATCTGATTCATATTCTAGCACAGAATATGAATCAAGACTGAAAGGAAAGAGGACGTGCGAAGGATGCATAAATGTCCTTA
>NW_019654942.1:0-452 GCF_002806865.2 Cucurbita pepo subsp. pepo
TGGTGGATTTACGTGCAATATGCTCTCGCTTTTTTTATTCCTTTTTTTTTTTTACCAATAATTGTATTAAAAAAAAAGAATTGAATTGAAAAATGGTTCATATAAATAATATAAAAACAAAATAATAACGGTCGAAAAATTAGCGATATTACCATTTATATATTTTTTTTCTAAATAGTACACAAATTTATTTCATTCATAAAATGAGTTCATATTTATCAACATGCGCATGTTTTCTGCTTGAGAACGGACCAATATTGATATAAATTCGAGTCGGTTTGGTTTCTCTAGAATTTTATGTAATGGATTATTTTTGAGAAAAAATTAAAGAAATTTATTATTATTATTATTCTTATTTATTTATTTAATTCAAAGAGGTTCTTATTTATAAAACATTCATAATTTTAACTTTTTTTTATGACAAAGAAAGGGTTTGAAAAGATGGCTTAGTT
>NW_019654943.1:0-452 GCF_002806865.2 Cucurbita pepo subsp. pepo
TTCTATACAATTTCTTCAAACTCATATTGCTATGAGTATCAGTGTTAAGCTTTGAAGAAGGGTTATTTTTTTCCCCAGTAGAATATATAACGATTGTCTCTACTGATTTCTCCCTTTTATAATCTAAATTTTACAGATTTAATTTACAAGCTAATCTAATCTCAATTTTACATGCTTACAAGCAAAGATTGGACGATCTGATACGGTCAATTGTTCATTTCATGAATGGGTTTCTTTACCAATGTCTAATAAATTAGTGACAGAATTCAAGAACATTTCAAAACAAAGTATCGAGTGAAAACATATACACAAACCTCTAATCAGTGTTTGAAAATTGAAACTCAAAAATACCTGTAAAATGATAGAGATCTGAGAGTCAAAAATTGTTTGGAGAAGTGAGAGCTATAGCTTGTTCTTAGCTACAGGATTCCCACATCGGTAGATTTGCAATT
>NW_019654944.1:0-452 GCF_002806865.2 Cucurbita pepo subsp. pepo
AATGTCGCCTATTAGTCTATTTGTTAGCACGTGCTTCAAACGTCCAGGATTAGGGTTTCAAAATTAGGTTTTCTATTTTACGCCGTCTTTTATTGTTTTATACCCTATGGTTCTTCGACATTCTATTCTAAATTACTAAGCCTGATCATTCCCCACAAAAATTTTAAAAAACATCTAGTACTACTCGGTTTTTTTTTATTTTTTGTTTTGTTTCACGTGCTTCAAACGTTACGGAATAAGGTTTCGATTTTAATCAATCGTTTATTATTTTATACACTCCTTTTCTACGAAATTCTATTCTAAGTCATGAAGCCTAATCATTCCCAACAAAAATTTCTTAAAATGTCGCCTATTACTCGATTTTTTAGCACGTGCTTCAAACGTCTCGGAAGAGGGTTTCCAAATTAGGTATTCAATTTTACGCCCTCTTTTACGGTTTTATACCCTATGTT
>NW_019654945.1:0-452 GCF_002806865.2 Cucurbita pepo subsp. pepo
CCACTAAATAATTTTAAATTCATACACAAATTTAAAAGTTTAAGGACTAAATTTATAATGATTAACCCTTTAAAATTTATAAAAAGTTGATTCGTCTTTCATTATCATTTTGTTAACATATTTAGACACGTGCTTATATAGTAATACTATGATATACAAATAAATAAACCCTTTTACAAGTTCATATTTATATAATGTGAGACGTATTTATTAAGAGTTAANTGACATAATTTAGTTAAAATTGTTTCTCTTTTAAAATTTAAATAAAAAAAGTACTTATAAAACATCTCAACTTTATGTTTAGTTTCGAAAATACCTTTAAACTTTAACTCTAAAGTTTTTAGATGAAAAACCCATTGTTTATCTACGATGAGGGTAAATTACTAAAATAGCAATAAACGCAGAACTTTTAACTTATTATTATTAATCTATTATGGAATAAGAGCTCGACC
>NW_019654946.1:0-452 GCF_002806865.2 Cucurbita pepo subsp. pepo
ATTTTAGATCAGCTAAATCTTGAACCATGGCATTTGCATTTGTCCTTTACCAATTAGCCCTTCATCTAATAATTGAAATATAATTTCATATATAATCTAATTGATAAAGAATCCAACCTATGAAGCATGGATACGGATACGATACAAACACAATGACATGTCATTTTTTACAAATCTAGGACACAGACACACACAATAAGGACACATTTGTTAAAATTTGCATTTTTTTTTTTTTAAATATACATCCTTTTTATACAATATGAAAATTTTAAATTCAACAAGTTTAATGGANCAAAATTTATTTTTGTCGTATACTATTATTTGTCTATTTAGTATGCTAAAGAAGTTTACAAATATTGGATTAATATTGGCTTTCTACAACTAGTATCTAATACAAATCTAGTGTTACCAAGTGTCCAATAAGTGTTGGAGTGTCTGTCAAACATGAACAT
>NW_019654947.1:0-452 GCF_002806865.2 Cucurbita pepo subsp. pepo
GATATAATGTATATTATGTTTTAAATTTTTTTGTTTTATTTTGCTAAAACAATTTCGTTCTTTTATGAAGCCAACGAGTAGCCCGGTCCTTACAACTTGTATCTTTCCAAAAAAAAAAAAGTTTATATATATATATATATATATATATATATATATANTATATATATATATAACTATATCATGTTTTATTTTTATTATCATCCATATGCATTTTAGCTCAACAAGTACAAAATAATTGACCTTCAATCTCTAAAACAGAAAAGCAATAGGGTTTTCTTGTGTCTAGATCAAGAATAACCCAATGAAACTCAACATCCTTGGAAGTTGTGTTTAAATCAACCCAATGAAACTCAACCATCATTTCCAATGGTACTCTAGTAGATATGATTCTTTAGAACCAAGACGCAAGGAATTGTCTTCTGCTGCCCAAGTACAAATACTATTATAACATT
>NW_019654948.1:0-452 GCF_002806865.2 Cucurbita pepo subsp. pepo
ATCGGACCACTTGAGAGTCGTAATAAATAAATTCCATTATGCGATTGATGTAAGACTGTGACACTTGTCAATTTGAACAAGCTTATAAAATGAATTATTTTGTTTGGGTGGCTATAAATTCAATTGATAATTCCATAGTAAATAGATTAGAAAATAAAAATAATGATATTCTTCGAGACTGCGCCCACATTGAAATCGGACCCNATTAAAAGCTAATGAGATGTTTAAATTTTATAACCAATAAAAAAAGGAAGAAAGTTAATTTGGTTTTGTATTCTTGTCCTATTTGAGTTTGATTTATGTTCGAAAAAATGATGGGAGATTCCGATAAATGAGGGCAAATAATTCCGATCAAAGTGGAAGAAATTAATAATTACGCATTTTATGCATTGAAATACCTTAACAAATCTGAATAATATAATTCATTAAAACTAATACACCGTATCAAATTT
>NW_019654949.1:0-451 GCF_002806865.2 Cucurbita pepo subsp. pepo
ATTATAAGCATTTTTAAGGTTTTTAAATGTTATGTTATTTATAGTAGGTCCATTTTGACCTATTTGAGAGGTTGAAAAGAAATGAGGAATAATTTTTGAAAAATCATTTTCTTCAATCATTCGATTTAATAAAACTGAACCTACCATACCGCGCCAACCAACAAATCCAACAGATTTTATCATTAATAAACGTACGGAGTTTTTAAAAAACAAAATTTTTATTGAACTATAACAAAAAAATTTTTAGTAAAAACTTTCCGACCTCCGAAAATAAATATAGTTATTGTATAATTTTATAAGGGATAACTATTTACGAAAAGATTAAATCTTATTTGAATTTTAATATACTATAAAATTATATATTTATTAAAAATAATATTGATATATATTAAAATATTTATATAGTGTAGAAAATTTATATTATTTTTATATAGACTATATAGTTAAAAAA
>NW_019654950.1:0-451 GCF_002806865.2 Cucurbita pepo subsp. pepo
TATAATTATTTTTATTTGCTTATTTATTTTTATTTTTATTATTATTATTTTGGGCTATTACATCATATCTCTAAAAGAAACTTCGTCCTCGAAAGTGTTTTAATCTTGGAATAATTCGGGTCCTCATTGTAAGAGTTCTTTGTTAAGTCTTCAAGTACCACTAAGTAAAAATTCTTAACAAGTATACTCTAATCCATATGAGTCATAAACATTTATTTGCATGCATCATACCGTAAGCCTATCACTTGGTATTCATAGAAACTTTGGTTTCTTATAATGTGTCTTGATGGATAGTTACATATTTTAAATCTTGATTCATACTTCAAAATTGTTTTAATTCCTTAAAATCTTTCATACTTACCCTTAATATCATAAATAAGTCTGATATGAATTTCCTATAGTATTTTGAATCTTCTAGGATCTTGAAAACGTCATAGAATTTTCATAAAGG
>NW_019654951.1:0-451 GCF_002806865.2 Cucurbita pepo subsp. pepo
ATTAAAAAAAAAGAAAAAAAAAAACAAAAGCTTACAAACAATACAATCAATTCATTTTTATATTTATATTTATATAAATCAAGATTCCTAATTAATTAATTATTTATATATAATTAATTATCTCTCTTTCTATATTTGTGAAATGTAAACCGTACTATTTAATGAACAAATTATTATAATCTACTAATTAATGAACAAATTATTATAATCTACTAATTAATGAATAAATTATTATCGATTATAAGCATTAAATTAATTAATTTTAAATCATTAAATAATATTTTTATTTTAAATTTCAACCTTCCCATCAAAAACTAAATACATACCCATTAAATAAATTGAACTTATTTTATTATAAATAATAGTTTTAATAAATATGATATTATGGTTATTGATAGAAAAAATTTAAAGAAACATACCGTTTTAATTTATATTAATTTTTTTTTGTTTA
>NW_019654952.1:0-451 GCF_002806865.2 Cucurbita pepo subsp. pepo
TGGAAGATGCCATGGAGGGTGATATCAAAAGCATCGTTGATAGTTTCCAGGCCCTCGGGAGCACTGGCGTAAACTAATTTTGGTATCGTTTCAATCACTTTCTCTCTCATCTTCCTCACTCTCTCTCTACTAAATTTCTCCAGCACTCCTCTAATGGATGCCGACCCATTTCTCACCTCCCTCTGATCGATAAAAACAGAGTAACTCCCCGCCTCCTCCGGCAAGAACCACTCGTATTGCCCGTAAGCGGTTCTCTCCCAGAAAATAACCGGAATCGAACCGGCCAACATGCAATCGAACACCGATTTTCTCGAATACGAATCGCCTTTCGGCTGCAAACAGAAATCCGAGTCCAGAAACGTTTCCAGAACCGCCGAGTCACCACTCGCGCACCGGTTCGCAGTGCACTTCACGGCTCGGCACCGACCGGCCGATTCGTTGATGCAGTAAC
>NW_019654953.1:0-451 GCF_002806865.2 Cucurbita pepo subsp. pepo
AAAATTAACGTTGGACTAAATCAAACTTGGGTTTGTTGTGTTGCGCCGTTTAATTACCATGGTGCGAAAGCAAGAGGCGAAGTCGTGAGAAGCGACAAAAACATGGTCGGAGCCATTGGTGCGATTCCAAAAGGGGTAATGAGAGGAAATGAAGGCGACGGCGGAGGCAATGAGGGAACGAGCATGGCCTATGGCAGGGAAGCCATTGATGGTGCTGAAATTGCAAGAAACATAAACAGGTACGAAGAAAAAATCAGCTGTAAGTGGGTCAAATGTCCTGTAAGTGCTGTTCATAAGGGCTCTATGAATGGCCACCTCCGAAGCAAACAAATGGTTAGAACACCGCTCGTTTGTAGTCCAATCCACGTTGTATTTCGATGGCAAATCGTACACGAAAACCTTCAACACTAAATCACCCAAAAACAAAGAATCAACAAAATGGTTCATAAAA
>NW_019654954.1:0-451 GCF_002806865.2 Cucurbita pepo subsp. pepo
CCAATTAAAAACTATTTTTCACATGTTTTTAACTAAAAATGAGCTGAACTCAAACATAGAAAAGTAGCTCTACCCTGCAAATTGTTCGTGAAAACTTTAGAAGTTCGAGGACTAAACTATAGGCTACGAAGGTTGCCTGAACCAGCACGACCTTGATGGTTCGTTTCATTCCTTCCACAGCACAACGTGCAGTAATTGTCGTAATTGTCGTCTACAAGCCAGGAGGTTTGAAGAGTGGAAGCAAGTTAAAAGCTTGTTCCACATCAATAGGTGTTGTAAGAGCACGCTTGAGGATCTCCGGGGTGGTAGTTTCTCCCTTCCAGGTGTTAAACCAAGGCCCTCCTCCAACTTCCAATGCCGCCATGTTACTTGTGACATCCAATACAATCTGCAAATCAAGAATTGTACTGATATAACTATTGAAAATGAAGAGCAGGTTAACCTGAACAAT
>NW_019654955.1:0-451 GCF_002806865.2 Cucurbita pepo subsp. pepo
AAAAAAAAAAAAAAACTTTATTTTATTTATTTTCTTATTATATTTTATATTTAACTCAAACTAATATATTATATTAGTAGAGATGTCCAACGACGAAGATAAGAAAGTCTTTTACGTCTCTGTCCCTACCGCCTATTTCAATTTATATCCCAAAAAATTATTAATTTATTTTTGTGAGAATGGGGTAGAAATTCACCTCAATTTTTTTCGTCCATTACAAATAAAATTTTAATGAATAATTTCTATTGAAAAAATATTTAATTTAATAATATTTCAAAAGTAAAAATATAATTTTATTAAATTTATTTTACTAAATAGAGAGACTTGTTCACGCTCTCTTTCCCATTTTTTACCTAGTTCAGAGTAGGTCTCTCCGAGTCTCGACTTCATAGGTTAAATAAATATTTCTATATTAGAATTTAGAGTCCTCTTTTAAAATTATCCGGATTAA
>NW_019654956.1:0-451 GCF_002806865.2 Cucurbita pepo subsp. pepo
ATGTTTCAAGTTTGCACTATGGATATCAAATCGAACGCATTTTGCATTACGTGTAAAGAAAACGTAATACCAGCAACTTATGTCTCACCTTGAATGTAGAAAATGCATCCGATGCGACGTCAAAAATTGGTAACTCCACAAACTTGAAGAACAATTCGAAACTTGCAGCCTCTAATATGTATCTGAGAAATCACTACAAAAGGAAACTGTGAAGAAATGAACCTCTATAAGAGTTTCCCGTCAACCAATGAGAGCCACAATAACAATAACTTGTAATGTTTCGAAAACTACACAGTTAATTCTCTAAAAGATGTCACATGCGTAATCTTCGGTTCAAATCCATAAGGTACTTCATTATAAAATGGGGGCACATGTTCAATAGAGTTATTTTTATATTCCAAGTAAGGTTCACAGTAAAATGGATTTAAGAAACATGAAAATCCAAAAGAAA
>NW_019654957.1:0-451 GCF_002806865.2 Cucurbita pepo subsp. pepo
AGATTTGTCTAACGTCTTGGTGTACCGAACTTGGCTTATACTCTCGTACTATACTGCATCTGCCAGCCGAACAAGTAAGAGATTCCTCATCTGCCAGCCGAACAAGTAAGGGATTCCTCCTCTGGTGTGCTGGCTCCTGCTTTGCCTGATTGATTGATTGGCTATTAACAGAGAAGACATCTATGTTATACCAGTGGACGGAGCAGACATGGCAATCAAAAGAATGAGCCAAAACCGAACAAGCAAGGCCCCACGACCTAAGAAGCTTGCGGGAGAGTTTAGAGTTTCCCGACAGGTCGATGTACAACCGACAGGTGAATGCTTTACCAAACTCGTGTACAACTCCTTGAATGTGTATTGATTTTCGCTTAAAGCATTCTTGGGTTCCTAAACTCTTTCTCCCTCCCCTGTGAACAAACTCAAAACCATAAAGAAAATCTCTCTATAAAGC
>NW_019654958.1:0-451 GCF_002806865.2 Cucurbita pepo subsp. pepo
GGTATAGTTATTTCAAATTTGACACCCGAGTAAAAGACAGGTATATGAATGAATCGAGATCCAAATGAGAGCGATTTTGAGGATGTGATAGCAAAAACAGACTTAAAAAATTGAAAGTTACTGTCTTTACCAAGAAGGTGTATCTTCCTCCCTTTTTTTGATGGCTCAACCATAAAAACTTTAAAATTAAACATGCTTTGACTGGAGCAATTCTATGTTGAGCGACATTCTAGGAATTTTTCTATACTAAAATGATGCGTGTTTGTCTAAAAATCAAATGATGCGTAATAATGACCTGTGTCAGTCTAAAAAACATGTGAATGAGAACAAAACATACTAAAATGACTCATATTTGTCTAAAAAACATATAAATGACGACATAGTCTTCCCTCTAAAGAGATCTTTAAGTCACCATTTCTAAAGAAATGTTCGACCACCAATGAACCTATCT
>NW_019654959.1:0-451 GCF_002806865.2 Cucurbita pepo subsp. pepo
ATTCTTATCGGAGCGTATACGAGCGAGCGGAGCCCAGGGAATGGGCAAGACGTCGCTGCAAAATGGATTTGAGTTTCGGGCTCGAGCAAGATGAGAAAGTAGATATTCCACATTTTCCGTGACAGATGGTTGTCGTAGATAGGAGCGACTTTCTTGTGGTAGTCCTTTCGAATGATCACATATAATGCATATTCTTTATGCCCCAATAAGCCAGTCAACGACAATAACTCAACCGGACATGAGAGTTTCTTCTCATCCAGCTCAGGAAACCTTTGCTGAACCGAAATCAGATCTCAGATTGACTGAAGTCGCAAAAAAGCCTATTTGGGGGAAGAGGCCAATTCCCATTTTGTCTAACTTTGCTAATGAACAGATGTGGAAAGTTGCCTATCAACCAATGATCATNAGCTGAAGATCAGCACAAATTTTGTCTTCTTTGGTCGGGTGGCGG
>NW_019654960.1:0-451 GCF_002806865.2 Cucurbita pepo subsp. pepo
TTGGACTAAACTATTGAACCTTCACCGGAACCTTCTTTCACTCCTACACACACCTTTTCCTATCCGTTACAGTCTTTTTGCTTTCCTTTGATTCTTCAGACTTGAAAGACTCATTCAAGAAGGATTTGCTCATTCACCATTGACTGATGGAACTGTAAACTAAAGACTGAACCTCACCCCTCTCCCTTTGGTCGAGTGGTTTCACCCCTTGTACCTCGTCTTCACTCTTTCTCCTTCACCCTCTTTCACTCCTCTCCCTTTGGTCGAGCTGTTTCACTCCTCTCCTTTACAGTCGAGCCGCTTCCTTCGCTCCTTAACTTAACCTTTCCCAACTAACTGGGTAAAGTGGCTNGAGCCGCTTCCTTCGCTCCTTAACTTAACCTTTCCCAACTAACTGGGTAAAGTGGCTGGGCTGGCTTAGCTACTTGTCTTTACTTTCTTCTCTCTAATA
>NW_019654961.1:0-451 GCF_002806865.2 Cucurbita pepo subsp. pepo
CGTTCCCCTACTCAATTGCACAAGCAACAACATGATCATAAGCTTGGAAAGCTAAAAAATTTACAGTTTCAATTGTGCAAAAAGAGAGAGAGAGAGAGATGAAAAAGGAAGAAAATACAAGCAGCGCATACCGGATGGGTCCACTTCCCTGGCAANGATAGCATCAGAAGTGGCTATGTCTTGATTGGCAGGAGAAATGGCAAGAATAATGCAGTTAGGCTGTAAAAAAAACATGCAAAAAACAAATATCACATTTGATGTAATACACTTATAATTAACATTCGAGAAGGTAAGCACCACAACATGTTCATAATTGCAATTATGAAGTTGTTATAAAGGTAAACAGAAACGAAGCGAACGCAAGAACCATAACTTGAGTACCCAAAGAACTTTATGTGATGCAAGGCTTAACCATTCATCACAAAATAATTATTACTGAAATGGAATATAT
>NW_019654962.1:0-451 GCF_002806865.2 Cucurbita pepo subsp. pepo
ATATGCTCCCATGCTACCCTACATGACAAAATATGCCTTGGACTGTTTGAGTATCGAACCGAATCGAATTGAATTTTGTAACTCGACACTGTTGACTTTAATTTGTAAGTTGAATTACTCCCCAAATGCCACGTGATAGGTTAGTTCACTTCACTTAGNATTTCTCGAACCACAGGTCGCAACTCGCTCAAAAATAATGTAGAGCCATGTTGATTATGTTCAACTTACAATCTTTCTCGACATATGATAGTCCAACACCTTGTGTCAAAGTCAGCCAATGTGATAGCTGCTCTAGATTCATGCCTAAACTGAACCAAGCCTCTTCCAATTCTCTAGGAATAGCATATCCATCCTGATTTACATTGATATTAGATTTATGCACAATACATCACGAGAGAATTGGGACATATCATCAAGATCACTCTAATTAAAGGAAATTGGCTCAGTAGGG
>NW_019654963.1:0-451 GCF_002806865.2 Cucurbita pepo subsp. pepo
TAGTCACTCCTATCTGTAGGGCGGGCTTTCAAGACAGAGATACACTACTCCATCTGGAAATCTGGAAAGAGCTTTAATTTCTAGAACTTTTGCGTTTAGTCCACAATGCTCATTCTTAGTGCTTGAGATAACAGAACCAATTGATGATGATTGGACTTGTTTTAAATTCCAATCAATTGATGATGTGGCTTTATTAGTCCTGACATGNTAAAAAGAAAAAACTCTTATTAGGCCGTCGCCATGCCCACCTCCGATTTCTCTCTCTTTCGCGCTCTTTCGCGCTCTTCCGCGCTTTCCCAATTCCAGCCTCCATAGCTTCATAAACTGTGCTCGATTCAACGGTCGGCTCGGTTATGTATACTGCAGGTTATCAAACGTCGACCACCGACCCCACCGTCGTGTTTATCCACCGGCGGTCGATTTTGTGGTATTCTAGTTACTCCCTTCTTCT
>NW_019654964.1:0-451 GCF_002806865.2 Cucurbita pepo subsp. pepo
TTATTTTATTTTCCTGATTCCAAAAGTGTTCTAATTATTATTAATTTATTATTATCAATTTAAGTATAAAAAAATAAAAGATAAAAAGAGAAACAAAATAATAATAATAATAATTGGACCCTTTTAGGTTTGTAATTTAAATTAAATTATTACTTACTCACCCATTTATTTTAACCGCATAAAGTTTAAAAAGATATTTGTTAACCTTGAATATAGGTTAAATTATTGATATTATCTTATAGTTCGAATNCAAACACCTTAGTCTAAAAAATATTTCAATTTGGTATAGTTGTGGATAGAAGAAAGTGGGACACTAGTATAATGGTAATGATGTTCGAGTCCCAATGTTCATCCAAGGAATCTAAGAAATTGCTACTCTAACAATATGTATGAAAGGTCGAGAATAATAGTTGAATATAGACATTTTTTAAACCCGGGGCAAAATAATAAT
>NW_019654965.1:0-451 GCF_002806865.2 Cucurbita pepo subsp. pepo
GGTTTTCCTATTTTATGCAGATTCCACAAGAAGAGAGATTCAATCACGAGTCAAACTGAAGTTACTGGATTCAATGTTCTAGAGCTGTTTTATCTAACTCGTTGTGATCTTGAGCACCTTTAGAGTGATTGCAAAAGTAACCCTCCAGTGTTGATTGAACCTCTTGGAGAACATGTAATTTTATATATTTCTTATAATTAATTTATATATTGTTGTATATTATAAACAAATTCAAATAATACTTTACATCCAGTCTTTCTTTCTTCCATGCAAAACTTAACAGAAAACCATATTATATCAATATTCACTCCATTATTNAAAACCATATTATATCAATATTCACTCCATTATTGCTTAACAGGAAACAATAATGGGTGAAAACTATATTATTACAAACCCTCCATTATCAGGAAACAAGGGGTGAAAACTATATTATTGCAAACCCTCCATT
>NW_019654966.1:0-451 GCF_002806865.2 Cucurbita pepo subsp. pepo
TTCCATAGTTAATGGAGTCGTGAAAGCGAAACCATCGTTCATACCCACTTCGTCTAATGAAGTCATTCAATTCATGCGTCTCAACATTTATTAAAATTATAGACCATCTTCTCATTAAATGGATTCTCATTTTTTCTTGGAAAAAGTTATTTGTTATTTATCTTTTAACTTTATCANGTTTATCTTTTAACTTTATCATGTGAATCATACCTGTTAGCATGGGTAGAGGCGACTTTTTAAAGTATTAAATTATTTATATAAAAAATACTAAAGTTTATAGATTTAATTAGAGATGTTCATTTAACTTGTACGATCAAGGTTTTGTGGACTCCGCTAACACGGGAATTCCTCGATTAAATAGATTGAGTCGGTGTTCCCGTCTCTGTCCGTGTCCAATTTTTCGACCCGCCTGATATAAATATGTTTTGAAAGAGAATCTTATTTTATATAA
>NW_019654967.1:0-451 GCF_002806865.2 Cucurbita pepo subsp. pepo
TGTTCTTTCTCGACAGAACGAGATTGCAGGCGCTTAGCTTTCACTGATGAATTAAAAGCAAAAGCCTAGAAAAGAAAAACAAGAGTTAAGTTTAAATTTAGTCGGAGGCATGGATTGATTAGAATACAACAAACAATTAAACTACCTTCGGATTGTGCTTCCTGTCATTCTCAGAAACCTCCCCCTTCTTCTTGTGCTCTGCTTTCTTCTTTGCATTGGGACCAGATTGGCGAGACCTGTGAGTCTTGTNTCTTGTGAGACTGATCATCGCCACTTGCATTCACGGCCATATGAACAAATTCAAGAGATGGGTTTAAGGACAAGGAGGCCGGCGGGTTGAAGAACTAAGACGGGCGGAGGGAGATGAAGAAGGGTTTAGGAGAAGAGGGAATTTCGAAGCCCCACACCAATATCTTTTCATTTATATCTTTTAATTTCATAATTTTTAAAT
>NW_019654968.1:0-451 GCF_002806865.2 Cucurbita pepo subsp. pepo
TTTCAATGTTAACACTTATGGAATTTGACTCCAAAATCGCCGGGAAGCGAAAGTGCATAAGTTTTGTATTTTAACCTAACATATGTATAAGATTCATCAAACTTGAGCGTTCCTTACAGATTCGTTGAAAAAGATCGAAAGAAACATAGGTTATTCACATAATGATTTAAGTGCCTCTATGAGGGGTTTTCTCGACAGGATTGAGGTTGTGAGGTCTTATAGACACGAGTAAATAGTTTTTTTTCTTTCCATATTTTAAGCTTAGGACAAGTTTTAGTCGATATGGTATGATGCTAAAACAAGAAAACAACTTTACAGATCGAGTTAATGACCTTGTCTCAAAGGGGAGAAAAGTTCCAATATTAACACCTATGAAATTTGACTCCAAAATGGCCTGTAAGCGNCCAATATTAACACCTATGAAATTTGACTCCAAAATGGCCTGTAAGCG
>NW_019654969.1:0-451 GCF_002806865.2 Cucurbita pepo subsp. pepo
GTAACATGACCTTGGGCACTTTTTAGTTCTAGGCAGGGTTGAATGCATGGTGCTTCTCCACACACGGCCCACATACGCATACATGGACCCACCAGGCGTGCTCGTATACATATTCTCTTGATCGGACACAACACATTGCACGTCACCGAACGCATTAAAAAAGAAAAGGCCCGCATGATATCATGACAACTACAAGTATCGAAGATACGCGTCGTACTAGTATAACATAATAGGGAGGNAGTATAACATAATAGTGAGGTATCCCGATGCATGTGACATACATACAAGCATGAGGTTCCATGATTTTCATTCATAACATAACATATTTCATTTCCTTTCTCCTTTTGCTCATAACATATTTCATATATGCATCATGTATACATGAAAAACTTCNTGTATAACATAATAGGGAGGTATCCCGATGCATGTGACATACATACAAGCATGAGGT
>NW_019654970.1:0-451 GCF_002806865.2 Cucurbita pepo subsp. pepo
ATTATTTGTGCTAAAAATAATCTCTAGATTATCATCTATTGATATTTTATTGTCTGGAGTGTTTGCCCACTTGTCTGGAGTGTTCTATCTGGAGTGTTCTATCTGTCTGGAGTGCTAAAAAAAAAACAAGATTGCCCACTTGTCTGGAGTGTTCTATCAAATATTATTTTCCAACAATAATTTATTTTAAAAAGTATTTGATATTTTATTGTCGAACATCACTTCATCTAGTTTGTAGGCCATTTGACATTTTTATACTACTCTAAAAAAGACAAACTAATTAAAAACCCATCTCTCAAATCAATTCCTCAAAACTTAATAAAGTAACTGAAAGAGTTAGGTGTTTCATATCCAGCAATTTATAAAGAATTTTTGTTTTCAAATACAACAAATTCCCCAACCCCNGCCAGGGCACAAACCTACAAACCCTTCAATATCTCTCCACCAATGG
>NW_019654971.1:0-451 GCF_002806865.2 Cucurbita pepo subsp. pepo
CCGTAGGTCTTGTAATTGCGCCTTTGAGTTCTTTCAACTCTACTAGCGCCATGCGATAAGGTGCTTTAGGAATAGGCCCAGTTCCCAGCCCAAGTTCGATGATGAAGTCGACCGCTCGAGAAGGGGGTATTCCTGGTAGGTCATCCGAATACACATTTGGGAACTCATTTACGATGGANTGGACATGTTTTCTAGGGTCTTTTCTTTAACTCGTACATCTACGGCACATGCTAATATAGTTCAACCGCCTTGTTGGACTAATCTCTTTGCTTTCATCATCGAAACTACCTTTGGGGTAGCCCCGGCATTTGTGCCTTTAAATTTAAAGCTAGGTCCCACCGATGGTGAGAATATCACTTTTTTTTTTGTTTTTTTTTTTTTTTGCAACATTCTATAATATNGAGTACTATGTCGAAGTCGGTCATCTTTACTACTATTAGGACTACGCTTA
>NW_019654972.1:0-451 GCF_002806865.2 Cucurbita pepo subsp. pepo
TTTCTTTTAAATGGAGGGTAGATGGGAAGTTGTAACATGACCACTAAGATAATTTAAAAAAATGTTAAATTATCGCTTGTCGTTTTTTTTTTCAAAAATACATTTAAATTTTTAAAAGTTTTTATAATAATCTTAATTTTTAAAAAATAATTAAAAAAATTATTCTTATAATTCGTTTCGTTTAAAAAATACATTTAAATTTAAAATATGCCCACAACTTTANTAATTAAATTTAAAAAAAATAAAAAATATTGTTTATTTCAAAACTTAGAACGAAAATAGGACCTAACCTATCATTATAAAATAATAAAAAACATTGTATGGATATAATAAAGTATAGAAAGTACCACATGGTAGGTTATGATAAACCGAAGTTTGAAGGTAGGTGAAAAATTTTAATCATGAAAACTCTCGTTTTATTAATTTTATTATTTTTAAACCAAACCATTCC
>NW_019654973.1:0-451 GCF_002806865.2 Cucurbita pepo subsp. pepo
ACACTTAATTATATTTTTAATTTGAATCATTTAAAAAAAAAATCTGGTTATATACCTAATCAAATTCAAAATCAAATGGAGTTTATTAATTGAAAATTGAAATATTAAAATTAAACAAATTTGAGAATAAAATAAAGATGCAATTAAAAAAAAAATCAAAATGGAGTTTATTTCAAAAATACTTTTGATGTTTAAAAAAAACCATTCATTANTTTAAAAATACTCTTAATATTACTATTGTGTTTAAAAAATAGTCATGAAATCTTAGAAGTAGCATTAACACCTTAACCTTTTTAAGAAATTTTAATTTTTTTAATGATCTATTGACATCTCATAGATTATCTCCAAATTTTTAAAAATTCAAGGATACTCTTGAAACATTTTCGAAAGTTTAATGATATTTTTGAAACATTTTTTTGAAAGTTTAAAGATATTTTTGAAAAAAAAAATT
>NW_019654974.1:0-450 GCF_002806865.2 Cucurbita pepo subsp. pepo
AAATGGTTAATGTGATAATCCAGTTGAATAGTTACAGGTGCCGTGAACGTGGAGATTAAACACATTCAAATCTTTAATTCATTATATTTTAAACATAAATAATCACTAATTTTGGAAAGAATAGTCAAATTATGCAATGTGAACCAAGTGCAGTGAACGTGGATCAAACACGTGACCTTCAGATCTTTAGTCTGACGCTCTCCCAACTGAGCTATCTCTGCAATCATTAGATATGAAAATTCATCAGTAAAGATTTTTTTCACTGATTCATGGAGATTTCAAAAGAAATAATGACTAATTTTTTTATTGAATAGTTAAGTTATGCAAATAGAAACAGGTACGGTGAACGTAGAGATCGAACACGTGACCTTCAAATCTTAAATCTGACACTCTCCAAACTGAGTTATCCCTGACAACATTAAAAATGAAAGTTTTTAAGTAAAGGTATTT
>NW_019654975.1:0-450 GCF_002806865.2 Cucurbita pepo subsp. pepo
ATCCAAAATGGCAAAGGCCACCCGAATCTCGAACACCAAAACACCAAAAACAGAGCCCGAAGAAGAAGCAGAGGCGGGAGGAAATCCGATCAGGGAGAAGTCTTTATGATGCCAAATTCTCGGCCCTGCACGGTGGCACGTAAACCTAACGCACCGGAGATTACCGCCGGAGCTTTAGTGGCGCGTACTAATCCAAATCCAAATGGTGCAAACAATTCAAGCAAGTCTGTGAGTTTTGCCCCACGACCTGGATTTGGGCAAGTTGGGACAAAGTGTATAGTAAAAGCAAACCATTTCTTTGCAGAGTTACCCGACAAAGATTTGAATCAATATGATGTAAGTTTTGGTCCCTTCCATCTGACAATCAATTTATGCTGCAAGTTTAAATTTTTGCAGATGAAAATGAATAAGTTTCTCATTTCGTGATGTCCTTTTCTCAACTTAAATAGC
>NW_019654976.1:0-450 GCF_002806865.2 Cucurbita pepo subsp. pepo
TGTTCCATGGTTTTTGTTTGATCATTTTGTTAGCTGTTGTTTTTATCTCTCTTTCAAGCATCGACTTACTATGCGTCCTTGTGTTATTACAGTAAATTCTGCAGAACCTTTGAGCTTTGCCACAAGATTAAAAGCTGCCCTGGGTGCAGCTAAGGGAATTCTGTACCTGCATACAGAAGCTGATCCTCCAATATTCCACCGAGATATCAAGTCCAGCAACATATTATTAGACTCTAAGTATACAGCAAAGGTTGCTGATTTTGGACTTTCACGGCTTGCACCTCCACCAGACGCAGAGGGCAACGTGCCTGCTCATGTATCGACAGTAGTAAAAGGGACACCGGTAAACTTCTATCAATAATTATGAAATTTTTAGAAGTATAAAGAAATAATTTAGTTTATGCTGACCATGCCATCAAGATTTTAGGAGATTCTTGGTCGAAGCAACAA
>NW_019654977.1:0-450 GCF_002806865.2 Cucurbita pepo subsp. pepo
TATGCTGGATACAAAATCTTTTCTTTCAGCAGCTTTCCTTAAGGGAGAATGGTCTTTTAATGTTTTACCCCTATGCTGGATAGAATTTTTTTTTTTATTGAAGCAGCTTTCCTTAGGGAAAAAGCTATTACAAGGTTTTACAGTTATATGTGGATAGAATCAATTTCTTAATGGTCTTTCAAGTCTCATTCAGAAAGAAATAGGTTACGGAGCGAAGCGAAGCAATGAGACAGAGTTGGATAGGACAGAAGATTAACCTATTTACCCAGTTTACTGGGAAAGAATAACGAACCATAACATCAGGGAATAGACGGGAAGGTGCGAAGCGAACATCCTTTCTCTTTGTTTCCAAGAGAGTCCATTAGCCTATAGCCTATTTACCTCCTAAAAGAAGAAATAGGTGATTGAGTGAATAAGGAGTCTCCCTTCAAACACACACAACTCTTTCTT
>NW_019654978.1:0-450 GCF_002806865.2 Cucurbita pepo subsp. pepo
CCAAAAGAAGACCTTCCATGTACCATGATCACTCTATTTATAGAGTCATGTTTGCATGTTCATGCAAATTTGAGATCACCAAATTTTGACACTCAAAATTCCACTCAAATGTTTGGGAATATGTGGCAAGCATGCAAGTTTGAGTTAACCAAATTTTGACACTCAAATTCCACTCAAATATGTGAGGTTTATTTGGAAAGCATGGAAGTTTGGTTAAACCAAATTTTAACACCTCAAAATTCCACTAACATGGATTTTTCCATTAAATGAAGTCAACATCTTGACTTTCTTCATTTTCATTCAACAATTAATTTGAATAATTAATTTCAAATTAAAGTAATATTAAATGATTAATTAAACTATTTAATTAATATTTAATATTAATTCAAATGCCAATCCCACACATATTTGAAGAAAATATTTAAATCTTATTTAAATATCTCAGATTCT
>NW_019654979.1:0-450 GCF_002806865.2 Cucurbita pepo subsp. pepo
CTGGCTTGTCTGTCTCCTTCTCCTTGCTGCCCTTGCCCGACAGTAAACTCCTTTCTCTTGCTTTCTTTTCTTTACCTGTATTTGTATTCCCTGAACCTGATTCTGTATTCTGTTACTATTCAATCTTGAATTGAACCTATTGTATTGTGATTCTTCTTGTCAGGTTTAAGGTAAGGAAGGAAAGACAAAGAGAAAGAAGACTCCTTATTTATTAATTAGCCTGATCCTGAACCTGTTTGTTTGTTGGTAAAGCTGCTTCGTTCGCTCAATCCCCTGTCCCTGTCCTTTCCATTCCGGTTGAGTCAATTCATTGAATCCCTTCCCTCTTCCTATTATCTTATTGATTAACCTGACCTGAGCCTGCCTATCTGGTTTGTTGGTCTCTCTTGCTTTCTTTCCTTTGATTCTAAGACTCATGAAAGGAAGATTAGCTCCTCTCTCCCTGTCCTT
>NW_019654980.1:0-450 GCF_002806865.2 Cucurbita pepo subsp. pepo
TTGACACGTCATTTATTAATAAATTTTGGAAGTACGTATTAACAAGTATTAGGGTTGTCCTATTTTTTTTTATAACTATTAAATGTATTATTTTAGTACCCTAGTTGTTTAATTTTGATAATTTAAAATTTTAAAATATTTAATTCACTAAATTAATAAAGAATAGGGTATTTACGTTTAAAATGTTTAATAATATTCTTAACAACCGTTTTGAACTTTAAAAATTTCATTAACATCTTTCAATTTTTTTATTATTTATTTTTTATTTTATAAAAATTTGAAAAAATACTGTTACCGTTAACAATGATATGCTTGCCCCGAAATGACCTAGTCCGGTAGGGAAATCCCAATTTATTGGGTCTTTCGATACAATCAAATAGAAAGCCCCAACGATACCATATTCTAGGATCCCAAACTATGTGATTGAATAAATCCTCCTCTATCTCTTGC
>NW_019654981.1:0-450 GCF_002806865.2 Cucurbita pepo subsp. pepo
TTGATGAAACCATGATGAGAAAGAGAGAGAGAAAGAGAAAGAGAGCACAAAGTTTCAAGCTTGAAATGGATATGGAAAATGGGTAAAGTCACATAAATAACCATATTGGGAGATATCATCAGAACTCTGCCCAGAGAAACTCAATCCACCATAAGACATATTAACAACACAATTTTCCAAAACACCCAAAGAAGTAGAAGAAGAATAATTATTATTAGCAGCAGCATAACGAGCTAGGCGAGCTTTGGCAAGAGCAAGATCATGTTGAAGCTCCGCCATTTTAGTCTGCAACAAAGCTATGGCACCGATGCATCCATAAACAGGATCTCTCAGCCTAGCCTCCGCCTCATAAGCCAAAGAGTTCACAGTGTCCTCTCTCTGCTCCTCAGGCACCTCCGTCAGAATCTTGCTCACATTACTCGCCCCAAACACTTTGTGAACCTTGGCGAA
>NW_019654982.1:0-450 GCF_002806865.2 Cucurbita pepo subsp. pepo
AGAATAGAATTTCGAAGAAACGGGGTGCTTCAAATCAGACCCTAATCTGGGACGTTTGAAGATCGTGCTAAAAGAACGGCATCACGATCGACGTTTCTCGAAACTTTCGTGGGGAATTTTTAGAATTGATGATTTAGTGAATTTCTTTCGAAAAAACGGAGTTCTTCAAAGCTAACACTAATTCGCTAATCTGTTAAGTTTGAAGTCCGTGCTAAAAAAACCGAGTCGCGGTCGACGTTTTTTAAAAGTTTTGTGGGGAACGATTAGACTAGGCTCGATGATTTGGAATAGAATTTCGAAGAAACGGAGTGCATAAAACAGTAATAGATTGCTTCAGATCGAAACTTAATTCGGAAACCCTTATTTGGGTCGTTTGAATGACGTGCTGAAAAATGGAGTCAAGGTCGAAGTTTTTTGAAATGTTTGTGGGGTATGACTAGAAAAGTGAAA
>NW_019654983.1:0-450 GCF_002806865.2 Cucurbita pepo subsp. pepo
GCAATGAGCTTGCTGTTACAAACTGTATCAAAGCTAGACATTGGGCGATGTGCCAGCAAGAAGGCTGAGTCCTGAAGGGAGTGGATATGAGGATGCTGGGTCCAAAGGGGATGGATTAAAGTGTCCCACATCGATTGAAGAAGGGAACGAGTGCCAACGAGAAAGCTAGGAAGAATTAAGCACTTTATAAAGGTGTGAAAACTTTTCTTTAATAGACGTGTTGTAAAAAAGTCAAAAGAGGACAATATTTGCTAGCAGTAAGCTTGGATGGAATGAGACCCTCTCCGACCAAACCCCAATCCAAATTTGTCAATGTTGTGTTCTTGGTTTGATTTGGATAAGAATTTTAATGCCCCATTTTTGTCTCCTCAAGATTTTAAAACGCGTCTACTAGAGAGAGATTTCCATCCCCTTATAAAGAATGTTTCGTTCTCCTCTCCAACTGACGTG
>NW_019654984.1:0-450 GCF_002806865.2 Cucurbita pepo subsp. pepo
TTTCGTAATGTTGTTTAAAGATGTTTTTGAACACGTAAATCTATGACAATGTTTTATCATGAAGTTTTAAATGTTTAATTTCAAATAAGAGCATAGGTTATTATGATGGTAACAACTTTAGGTTATTAGAAATCTAGGGTCGTTACAAAAAAATTGAAAAACCAGTGCCAAGTCCACAAATTAACTAGTGCACTTTATCAATGTTCTTGACCGGTTTGCCAATGACATGAACTTAGGGGTGTACATGGTCCGGGTTGGAGGATTTTTTTGACCCAACCCAAAAGTTCGGGTTGGTTGGATTGGTAACCCAACCCAACCCGAAACTTTTCACAACCCAACCCTCTATTTTCGGGTTGGGTTGTCAATTTTTTCAAAAAAAGTTTATTTACACACAATTTATAATTATTGAGAAGATAAAATATATTAAAAGTTCACAAACACAAATTAATC
>NW_019654985.1:0-450 GCF_002806865.2 Cucurbita pepo subsp. pepo
GGGTGTGGAAACCTTCCCCCAGCAGACGCGTTTTAAAGCCCTGAGGGGAGGCCCGAAAGGGAAAGCCCAAAGATGACAGTATCTACTGTACAAATTACCGGTAATTTTCGAACAAAAGTCAAAGTGCACGAGTATTTGCTATATAATTTAGCCTAATAACCTTCACGCTTATGATCGCCATGTTGACTTTTTATCCAACATTCTAACAATCATNACGTTGGATCTTTCTGAACTTCTGATTAGTGATTTAATAAATCAAACAGTGTCTCGTCGGTCACATATATGACATAGTGTATATTATTTATATGATAGGAACCTGTGAAAAGTTTTACTAACGTAGGGACGGTCACTTCAAAACATATAACGAAAATTATATATTCCTCGAAACGGAAAAAACCCACCAAGTGTAACTATAGAATTGCAAAGGTTGGAAGAACAACTAAGCATAAC
>NW_019654986.1:0-450 GCF_002806865.2 Cucurbita pepo subsp. pepo
AACGGGCTGCCAGAAATAACGGAGAGAAAGGGTCTGCATAACATCATGGAGAGCATAAATATCGTAAGTCGTAAGGTACACATTTGTAATAATCATTACAGGATAGTATCTCGATGCATATGGCTTACAAAAATGCATGAGGTCCCCATAGCTTAAAATCACGGCATAAATTTATGATGCAAATCAATCCTCCATTTATCTATAGCATAGTTAATCTTTAACTTATGCATATACAATTCCTGTCAAATCTTAAATACATAGCATAACAGACATGGATGGAGCTGATTGCTTAGAGCCGCTAGAGACGCCATACCGACCACAAGTCGANGACATGGATGGAGCTGATTGCTTAGAGCCGCTAGAGACGCCATACCGACCACAAGTCGAGCATAGAGATCGAGCCAAGGCACGAGATGGACGAAGCTGATCATTTGTCGTTGAGCCACAGTG
>NW_019654987.1:0-450 GCF_002806865.2 Cucurbita pepo subsp. pepo
TTACGTATCGTCGTCAGTCTCACAGTTTTAAAACGCGTCTATTAGGAAAAAGTTTCCACACTCTTATAAGAAACGTTTTGCTCCTCCTCTAGTGGATATGGGATCTCATAGAAACCCTATACCCTCACAAGTTGAACTAAAAAAGAAATAATGTAGCTATGAGCAATATATGGGTTATTGTCCATGCCTGACAGGCAGTGGGCTGAAAATCATTAATTCACTAAAGACTAGTAAATTTTGGTAGTTGTGGCCCAAGGGTGGGAATGGGCTTCATTAGTTTACTCAATTTAAGCCTGTGACTTGGAAACTCTTAATCTGNTCTTTGCAGCTTGCTTCAGTGTTCATGTTAGAGGATCAGAATACATGCCACTACTTGGGTCGGAAGATCCCGGTTCATTCTTGTCAGGGGTGCCCGATATCGAGCTTTAAAGTCATTTTTGCCTCTCGGAT
>NW_019654988.1:0-450 GCF_002806865.2 Cucurbita pepo subsp. pepo
AGCGAATTGCAAATTTCTCATCCTTTTAGATGATTGCTTCTCTATTTGTATTTAATGTGGTGATTCCTTGTTCTACTTAACTGTATTGTGAACAACCTAAATGCTATCAAAGTGTTGACAGAACATAGGTACATTCTAAAAGGATTTACTTTATATATTTTATGAGAAACATGGATTCCTGCATTTCATTCATAGGATGAAATTACAAAAGAAGGCAAACTATTTGCTGAAGGAAGTACAAAAAGATTACTTCCAATGNGAGAGATAGGAAAATTTGGATCAAGAGTTTAACAACGCAAGCCCACCGCTAGCAGATATTGTTCTCGTTGGGGTTTTCCTTCCGAGCTTTCCCTCAAAGTTTTTAAAATGCGGGTTTTCCCTCAGTTTTTAAAAATGCATCAGAGGTCTTTTATAAAAAATGTTTCGTTCTCCTCTCCAACCAATGTGGGA
>NW_019654989.1:0-450 GCF_002806865.2 Cucurbita pepo subsp. pepo
TTTTTTTTTTTTTTTTTTTTTTTTTTTTTTTTTTACTGATCAAGGAAGTCAAATTCTAGTTTTCAATAAATTTAACCATACTTATTTCCTTACCTAATTGGAATATATTCCTCTATATTCCATCCTCCTTAATCGATAAGTATAAGTTAAATTACAATTTAGTCCCTATAAATGAAACGAGTTGAATTGAATTGAGAACAACACGGGGTTGAGAGTAAGTCTCCAAGGGGTCGAGGAGAGAAATTGAGATCTTTTTTGTCCTTTTGCAAAATTCTACCTCGACTAATTAAGAAGGAAATCATGATAAATGAACCATTTCAGGGAAACCAAATACAAAGTCACGAGTGCTTATTCAAAGTGGACAATATCATGTTATTGTGGAGATTCATTATTCTTAACCAGTGGTATCAGGGTCATGCTCTTATCTTAGCTATGTCAGATATTTAAGGA
>NW_019654990.1:0-450 GCF_002806865.2 Cucurbita pepo subsp. pepo
ATCACAAATCTGGAGATGATGATGATTCTATAAATTCAACACAAGACATTGGGGATGCTCTAATCCTCAACATGGATAGTTCGATTGAATCTTGGATTTTGGATTCAAGTGCATCTTTTCATTCGTCTCCAAATAAAGAGTTGTTCTGAAATTTCAAGTCTGGAAATTTAGAAAAGGTGTATCTTGCCGACAACAAAGATTTGGAGATTAAAAAAAAAGAAGATGTTTACATAAAAACTCCGGCAGGAAATCAGTGGACATTAAAGGATGTGAGATATATTCCTGGTCTAAAAAAGAACCTGATCTCTATTGGTCAGTTGGACAGCACAGGTTATGCAACAAAGTTAGGGAAGAGTTCGTGGAAGATTATGAAGGGTACTACGGTGGTAGCACGTGACACNGTAGCACGTGACACAAAATCTAGAACCTTATACACCACTACAGGGTGTA
>NW_019654991.1:0-450 GCF_002806865.2 Cucurbita pepo subsp. pepo
AAAAAAAAAAAAAAAAAAAAAAAAAAAAAAAAAAAAAAAAAAAAAAAAAAAAATCATAACAACAGAATTAGAAGAAAATTTATGGAAACAGAATCACTGTACCAAACACGATTGTCAACGAAGTTGAAAGAACAAAGAGCGGTAGCTTCACATGAGATTAAGCAAGCAACTCGGCCATGGTCATAAGATTAAGCAAGCAGCGAGGCTAAAATGCCTCCGGCGCACGTTAGCGGCAAGCGCTGATGAAAGAAAGAAGTTTCGGTCTCCATTGTTGTACGGCCAAAGAACCTGCAAACAAAGAGAACACGAAAACAACCTACACCGTAAGATCTGTTCGCAATCCAGTCGAAGCAACCATGAGATCGTAAAATAAAACAGTCAAGCAAGTAAAACTCATCCTGCAAAGAGAGAAACATAGAAACAAGAAGAAAACGAACACTCGGACAAAAT
>NW_019654992.1:0-450 GCF_002806865.2 Cucurbita pepo subsp. pepo
ATCCCAAAAATGAATTTTAAAACATATATTGGACGGTTAAATTTCGATAGCCGTGTTTCATATAAAAACGTGTTTGAATAAGATATTAAAAGAATGAAAAATTGAAATATAAACAAAACTCTATCGAAAGTCTCTCCAACTTCTATAGCAATCATTGTGCTGNCAATCATTGTGCTGCTTAAGATGTCTTTGCCTTTGCCTTTACCTAAAAAATATTTAGTAAATAATCTTAGTTTTAGGATTAGTAGATACAATCATAAACAAAGTCTTAATTAGAGGATTAATGTTACTTAANATAAATATTTTTTGTACCAAGCAGGAACTAAAACATGTTATATACCCAATGTCATGTCATGTCATATAAAGTAAAGTAAAGGCATGTTATAGATTATATTATACTAATGNATTTTAGTAAGTTAAATTCTTGAACCCTCTTTTTGTTCATTGTGT
>NW_019654993.1:0-450 GCF_002806865.2 Cucurbita pepo subsp. pepo
CCTCTTTGCCCTAATCAATCCTTGTTGGTCTTCTTTTCCTTATGCTTTCTACAGCTGCTGGATTAGGGTTTTCTTCTTCTCTAGTTTCACAGCAGTTCACTGCAGCAGAAGCTGCTGCTGTGTAATTCGATTTTCTCCCCAAAATGTGGCTCTTCTCTTCTTGGTCTTCCTNCGATCGATTTATACCAAATCATATTTTTTTCACGTTGGACCGCAATAAACAATTTCATGCTCACTAAGTAGAATAAATGGGGTTATAAATGAGAAAATGGTGAATAAGAGTGCAATATTAACTCCAATAAGACTTGATATGACTCTACTTTTAGATAGTTATCACACCCCCAAACTTAAAATATTGCTCATCCTTGAGAAATCATTCTCTCCACTCTCCCCTTTTTTTCTCATTAAGAAAATGTTTGTAGAGTATTCATCAAAGGCATGATTTAGATC
>NW_019654994.1:0-449 GCF_002806865.2 Cucurbita pepo subsp. pepo
CTCTCTTGTACGAGGCACTTGTGTTCGAAGAGAAACCTAAGCTTGAAAGAATCAGAAAGTTGATATCTTTCTTCTATTTGGTGAATTGTGGACACTATGTTGGGCCGGTGGATCCACCCAAAGTGGAGAAGTGGATTAAAATTCCTGATCTTCGAGTCCCATTTGTGCAAGAAGTATCAAAGTTTGCAATAGATTGGTACAATAAAAGTGGAGAAGGCTTGAAATACGTTGAAATCTACGACGGTTGGTATGCAGAGATGGGTCAAGACAACATAAAGTTTCGCCTTCATGTTAAGGCGAAAGACTGCTTGGGACGTTTGCGCAACTACGAGGCTATTGTTCTTGTTAAGCATTTTTTGTCGAAGAAAATCAAGATTTTCGAATCTTTTAAGCTTTTGGATCAAGTAAAGGTTGTGCCCGGATGGAATCAAATACCTGATGTTAAGGAG
>NW_019654995.1:0-449 GCF_002806865.2 Cucurbita pepo subsp. pepo
GTCAATAAAATGAATCCACAAATGATGATAAATATGGAAACATTCCTGTGATGAGGTTCACATGATTAAAGAGGTTCTTAGCAATGAAAATCTGATACTCTAAATCATTACAGAATCAGAAAATGAATGAGAACATTGTGGTTCAGTCAAAAAAGGAGAGCAGAAAGGGGCATTAGATGGTATGATTAAGAAAAACATTCCATAGAAGCATGTGAAATCTAATCCAAATGAATGGTCCCTACAGATTTCCCTTTAGCTGATTGTGACATTCATCACCAATCACAATAGTTTAGCAATGAACTTCCAATCACTACAACTTACCTGTTTCACCTATCAATTGGATGCGTATATCCTTCAAAGTCCAAAAGGGATTCTCAAATCTCAAGTCAAACTAGTTTATCCAAAGGGCAAGCTAATAATGCATTAATTAAGCCTATGATATTCATAGC
>NW_019654996.1:0-449 GCF_002806865.2 Cucurbita pepo subsp. pepo
AAATCCTTCAAATAATCACCGTAGCCATTGTAGACCATTTGCTTTAGAAGAAGTGGATTCAATTTCTCACCTCCCAAACAATACACAGCAATTTCCAGAATCCTTCAAGCTTGTAGCACTTGTCTTTGTGCCACAGCCAGAATCCCACCCTCCACTCGGGCATAACCCAAGCTTTGACGCCATCCCAGGACCCCAGACCCCATTAAAAAGAGCGACAGTCAATGGTCGGGAGAGCCAAAAATTTGTGTACTTGAAACACCTTCATTCCTTTTTACGAATTTTCATCTCTCTCATTCAAACTTCAATTTGCAAAAATACATAATTTTCATATAAATACTCATTTTCAAAACAAAACCTATAGTTATTTTATATATTAGGATACTATTGTTTAGTTTATTTTAAAATAATGTTTCTGTATCAATCCCAACAAAAAATTACTCCGAGAAAAA
>NW_019654997.1:0-449 GCF_002806865.2 Cucurbita pepo subsp. pepo
TCTCAGGTTCGAGTGGAAGAAAATGCAAAGGGTGAAAATAAACACATCGTGGGGTCCATCCCGAGTGAATCAGGGAGACAACGACCGCCGTCGTTCAGTACCCGATGTTGACAAGGTCCAACTACAACGTTTTTCACCAAGCGCACCGCACAATCGGCCTGGGAGGGAATCAAATCCCGTCGGGTCGGTGTACAGCGAGTGCGTGGATCCAACATCGACAACTGCGGAAGGAGCTCTCGGAGATCCGCTTTAAGGATGGCGAATCCGTCGATGATTTTTCAATGCGGATCACGGGGCTCGCCAACAGCATCACCACCCTCGGTGGTGGCATCAGCGAGACAGAAATCGTGAACAAGATGTTGCAGGTCGTCCTCGATCACCTCGAGCAAGTCGCGATTTCAATGAGACATACATTGCTTGACGTGAACGACCTAACAGTGGAAGAGGTG
>NW_019654998.1:0-449 GCF_002806865.2 Cucurbita pepo subsp. pepo
TGAATGTCGAAGATAAATGAATGAATTGAGGAAATTATAGTATTCAGCCTTCATTATGAGTCTTTAGTCATACATACCACTGTTTTCGTAAATGATTGAGGAAGTCATGTTTCCTCAAGTTCTGGTTACAGAAAGGCCTTTTAGGATCATAATGACTAGAATTTACTTGCTTCTAGCTTTCTTTGATTGGGATTGTGCAATCTGAACACCCAAATTCTTTTTGCAGGTTTTGATGAATATATTATCAATCCGTGGAGTACTTGAACAAGGTGCATGCTTAGATGCGTTGATTTCAGTAATGTTGGATTCGTCAGCTAATCAAACGGTAATACGCCATTTAGATGTCGTATGGAGGTCATACTTTATGATTCCTTTGTTCTCGCACACTCCCTATAGTATTATTCTTCCAAACATTGTGTTCAATTTATATTCCTTGAACTTTCGTCATA
>NW_019654999.1:0-449 GCF_002806865.2 Cucurbita pepo subsp. pepo
TATGTTTATGATTTTTCTGAAATTAGTGACTCTCCATACGTTTTTAATCCTTTGATCTTCAGTCTGTAGCTTCTTCAAAAAACCCACAAAGAACAAAAACATTAGAAAGCGGACGGTTGATGAAGATGAAGAGGACTCTAAAAGTAGTGAGACTTCGGTGCTGCAAAATCAGAAAAAAGCCCCCAAGACAGATAGCAAACTTTATTTTTCTTCTGGGCCTTCTAAAAGTAACTTGACTAATGAGTCAAATGTGGAATCTGATAAACCAATTTTCCAATTTGAGTCTTCAAAAGAAATTCAAGTTCACCATGACAGCAGAGCCACTGCAACATTAGAAACAGAGACTGATTTCTCAAGAGATGCACGAGCCATACGTGAGAGAGTTTTGAAGCAAGCTGAGGAGGCTTTAAAGGGCAAAGGCAAGAGTTCTGGGGGTGAGAAGTTGTATA
>NW_019655000.1:0-449 GCF_002806865.2 Cucurbita pepo subsp. pepo
AAAAAGTCAGCGATGAAAAAGTAAGAAGAATGGGTAGAGATAGCCGAACCACGTCTGCGAGCTTGGACTGCATCTCCATCGTCTTGTTCTGCTGCATTTGAACAAACAGAAGCTCAGAGCCACCGCCCTTAATGTAATCTTCATCGTCTGCAAATCCTTCTCTGACTGCAGTGCAACTCTCACTTCCGGCACCGGCCATAACAAGCATCGAACGCCGACGCAAACTGAACTGACGGCTTTCTTTTCTACAAAACAACCGGAATCTTCTTGTTCCCGTTGAAGCTAAGCTAGGGCTATTAGAAGCTGCCATTGCTGCAAAATTCCGAGCAGCGAGTCCCATACACTCCATTGTTGAGTTTTCTTATCGCGGTTTCTTGAAGAAGCAAGCATCTACGCCATTAATAGAGCTCCGATTGCTTGAGAAGAGAGAAGAATCAAAGGCAAAACAG
>NW_019655001.1:0-449 GCF_002806865.2 Cucurbita pepo subsp. pepo
ATTGTTGAAACCCTATTCACCCCTTCTAGGGTTGTCATATCTATCCAACAAGCTCTTCATACAAACTAAATTAAAAGAGGAATTTGCATCTCAATCATGTAAAATTGATAGAATGAGAAAAGAGAATAAGAAAATAGAAAGTTATCCTGTTTTGTTGTCGTTCTGGAAGTTCCCTTCCCTTGAGCTCTTACGTCCACCTCTTTGCCCTAATTAATCCTTGTTGGTCTCCTTTCCCTTCTGCTGTCAATAGTTGCTGGATTAGGATTTTCTTCTTCTTCTCTGGTTTCACAGCAGCGAAGGCTGCTGCTGTCTAATCCGATTTCTCTCCCCAAGTGTGGCCCCTCCGCTGCTGCTGTCTAATCCGATTTCTCTCCCCAAGTGTGGCCCCTCCACTGCTGCTGTCTAATACGATTTCTCTCCCCCAAGTGTGGCCCCTCCCTATTTTAGGT
>NW_019655002.1:0-449 GCF_002806865.2 Cucurbita pepo subsp. pepo
AAAATACAAGACACTTTGTAGAATACTACTACTTTATATTGGTTCGAATTTCTTGGGATGAAAAACTAGGTAGGGTCGAGGGGTATTTATACTATACCCTACGCAATCTAGACCTAACAAATCTAAATCTTTTTCCTAAAATATGAAGATCTCTTTCCTAAAATATCTAGTATATTTCCTAAAATCTCTACTAAAATAAATATACAATGGGCTCGTATAATTATTAGGGTTGATTCTATTGGGATAGTGATAATATTTTAACACTGCACACCATTTACCTATAATCAACGTCAAATAATTATGGAAGGGCAATACAAGTCAATCAACGCAAGAATCATGGACATCGATAATTTGCAAATATGGCCGATGTTTCTCAGTTGAATACAAAAGAACAGTCACCTAATTCCATTCCAAATTTTTCTTCTGAGCAATTACAACAGTTAGCACAA
>NW_019655003.1:0-449 GCF_002806865.2 Cucurbita pepo subsp. pepo
GCTTAGGATATAATTAGCTGAATGCTTCCTTTGGACTCCAATTCCAATGTCTTTTAAATCTACTTGTGCTCCTCTAGCCTGGCTCCTAGTCATCTTGATGTTAATCTCATACACTAATAGTTCTTCTCTGTTAGGTGTATGTAATAGCTTTACTTTCACATTAGTTAATCTAGAGAGAAACTTGGGCTTTTTTTCAAGGTGAAGTTGGTGAGCTTTTGTTTTCTGTATAAACAGGGATCCTTTACAAAGACTCCAACTTCTTCTACCTCATCTGACTGTGGATCACAAGCATCTAATACGTTTGGAATTCAAGCTCCAAAAGGTTGGGATTCATTGCATCTCTATATTTTCGTTTCTCACAACTAATGAGATGTCGTTAGACTTTTGCCTTTCTTTACGAGCTTATATGTATTGTTAGGATCGCACAACAACGCACACACTCGATCTAA
>NW_019655004.1:0-449 GCF_002806865.2 Cucurbita pepo subsp. pepo
GACATAAGAAATTATATAGAAAAAAAAACAATCATTTGGCGTGAAGTTAATAGAGCTATTAAAATTAATGATCGAGTAACAATTAGTTATTCAACTTATGAGAATAATAGAAAAATAGATCAATTTAATGATCAAAAAATTCAGTTTGTTGTTTTTAGAAATAATTTGTTAAATGAACTAAATAATATAATAATTCATCATTATGTTAATGATATTATTTTTTTAAAAATATTTTTTTCTCCATTACATCCAGAAAATAAACTTAAAAATAGAGATATAACATTCAAAATTAAGATAACAAAAATTGAAGAAGAAGAAATAAAAATAGATAAAAATATTCAAAATGCTAAATTTTTTAAATTAAATTTTCAATCTATAAAAAATAAGATAATTCAAGATATAAATCAATTCACTCAAAATCATCTGAAAAATCAAATTATATATAAAAT
>NW_019655005.1:0-449 GCF_002806865.2 Cucurbita pepo subsp. pepo
GATGATGATGATGGAAGGGCTGATGAATCCATCCCCAGAGAAGAATGGCGTAAGGTTGGCGCTTTTGATCTGTGCCTGCCTTTGTGTGCAACACTTGCACTACTCCTGTGCCCACTGATGGAAGATGACGATGGTGCTATATGGCTCGTTTTCCTTGATGTTCTTCTATGAGAACACCAACTACCGTTCCCTAGTGCAGCTTTGGCAACGCTGTCAGTTGCGACTTCTCGAGCTCTCTGTGCTTTGATGGGCTGCTTGTTTAGATAAACAAGACTTGGAAGAAGGCCAACAACTGCCTTGCGTAGCTGGTCGTCGCTCACATTACTTTGAATTGGATTCCCCAACAGATTAAGAGCTTGAAGAGAGTTGTAGTTGGCAACAAGTTGGGCCAGAGATTTGTTTGTTGAAATCTTGTTGAAGCTTAGGTCGAGAACCGTGAGCTTCAAGAG
>NW_019655006.1:0-449 GCF_002806865.2 Cucurbita pepo subsp. pepo
TGATTCTTGCTTGCAATGGCTCGATGGGCAGGATTTAGGGTTGGTTGTTTATGTGTCGTTTGGGAGTCTTATTGTTTTGTCTCAGGAGCAAATTGACAATATTGCTAACGGGTTGTTGATGAGTGGGAAGCCATTTCTTTGGGTGTTAAAGCGACCGTCGCCGGAGAAGGAGTCTACCGTTCGACTACCGGATGGGTTTCTTGAGGCTACTAGTGGGAGAGGGCTCGTCGTGAATTGGTGCCCTCAAGAACAGGTTTGTTTAACATTGTTGAGAATTGTTGGGAGTGTGTCCCATATTAGCTAATTTAAGGAATGATCATGGTTTTACAAGTGAGGGAATACATCTGCATTGGTACGAGGCCTTTTGGGAAGCCCAAAGCTTCCTAACATGATATCAGAACCATGCCTTAAACTTAGCCATGTCAATAGAATTCTCAAATATCGAACAA
>NW_019655007.1:0-449 GCF_002806865.2 Cucurbita pepo subsp. pepo
AAAGAGAAAAAGTAGCTATTAAAGGCTCGTGGCAGATTTGTAAATTTTTGTGGGTATCAAAGCTCTCCTTGTTGCCTGTTTCTCCTCTTTTTCTTTCCTTCTTCAGTGACAGAGGTAGCTCTAATAGCTTCCCAAATGACATTTATACTAATTCTTGTGCATCGTAAGACCATCATCTTCAAGGTGTGCTTACACTTCTCACGTATTGAGTTCATCTCGAAAACCTCGTCAATTGACTTATATAACAGTTCTTTAAAGTTTCCATATTAATAATCAATAAGAAATAAACAATTAAGACAATGTTGCAGTTTCAATTACTTGGATTCCTCGGGTGGCAAGCGCAAAGGTCATTGCGGGAAAATATACTTCGAATGGACGTGTTCTTACGAACAAATTAGTTCACTTTGACAATGATATGATATTGTCTACTTTGAGCATAAGCTCTCGTG
>NW_019655008.1:0-449 GCF_002806865.2 Cucurbita pepo subsp. pepo
TGATTCATTTGTTGGGTTGTAGTTTATTCGATAACACTTGTTATCGAATATTTGTTAATATTTTGATATTTTTTTATTTCTACTATTATTGATGATGGGACATTTAAGGTTTTATGATGTAGAAATCAAGGGGATGTAGCTCAGATGGAAGAGCGCTCGCTTTGCATGCGAGAGGTATAGGGATGGATACCCCGCATCTCCAGAAATAAGACTATCTATTATTAAAAATATATTATTTCTTTTTCCTTATTCATGACATGTTGGGTAGCAATATTTCTTCATTTTCACTACTATTAATGATGGAAAATTTAGGGTTTCGTGATGCAATGATTGTCGGGATGTAGCTTGATGGTAGAGCGCTCGCTTAGCATGCGAAAGGTACGGGGATCGATACCCTCNAATGATGGAAAATTTAGGGTTTCGTGATGCAATGATTGTCGGGATGTAGC
>NW_019655009.1:0-449 GCF_002806865.2 Cucurbita pepo subsp. pepo
ACTAAGCATTTTTTAAAATACTCAAGTCATGTGCTACTCTTATTTTTCTAAGTAAAAGCAAGCCTCCCATATACAGTTGACGGTGGCATCGCAAGTTAAGAGACCATGACACATGTATAGAGTAGTTTGCAATTTAAATTTCGTAGACTATAGGTTAGTATAAGACATTTCCATTTTATTTTATTTCAACTTTTNGAAAATATGTAAATTCATGACTATGTTTTTATAGCAAAGTTTTGAATGAAGTATTTTCGCATAAAATGATTATGATATGTATACAGTAGCAACTTTAGGTTAAGTAGAAATCGACGGTCGTTACAAATAAAATTTCACCGAGTTTACTTGGTTGAGTTACTTCTTGCTCACCAGCAACACTATCACTTGAATTTTCAGACGCATCAATACTTGACCAAGTGTGTAGTTTGCACTCCCGTCTTCTGTTGTAGATT
>NW_019655010.1:0-449 GCF_002806865.2 Cucurbita pepo subsp. pepo
TTTTTTTTTTCTTTTGTCTTAGGAACAAAACATGCTTTTTTCCCCTTAATTATTACTTCCTATTTTACCTAATTTCTTTCTTTTTCTTTTTCTTTTTCGAGTGTTGGCTTTCTTGAATGTGTTCGGTTGTATGATTAGGGTTTTGTTTCACTTTAGTCTTTATGATTGATCAAACGTCACAAATTAGGTTTTCTGTTCCTGTCCAGCTATGGAAACTAGAGAATTCATTTGTTCNACTGTTAAATCTATGGGTAGGTAGGTAGAGACAATCCGGTGAACTGAAATATCTTAGTAGCTAAAAAATAAAAGAAAAACAAGCGAGCAAAATGGGAGCAGTCTGAACCGTGAAAATGGAGTTGTGGGAGAGCAGTACAAGCATCGTGCTGCTAAGCAAAGCGGTGGAGTGTCGTACCCTAATGGCGAGAGTCTAGTAGCCAAAAATATCATTA
>NW_019655012.1:0-449 GCF_002806865.2 Cucurbita pepo subsp. pepo
TCATGGATTCAGATTTAGTTTCTATATGCTATCATAAATAAATTAAATTAAATTAAATTAAAATCAAATTTCGACGCTGAATTTAATTATATTTATTCATAATTCACTCATTGACTGCGCCTTTCATTTTGTCAGACTATTTCCCCCCTCTATTTATTGTTTATAAATGTTAATTAACCATTTATTTATTTAATTTAGATTATATTTTTATTTTCTAATTANGACACGTGAGATTTATTATTTGATTTTTTTTTTAAAAAAAAAATTAAAAGCTTTGTTCAATAAGTGAGTATCATGGCAACTTGTAAATAATTAGTTTAAAAAATAAAAAAAATAAATAATTATTTTTAGGACCATTCAGCTACGAACGATAAATATATGAAATAAAAAAAATATTGTCAATATAACACGTAAAATATTAATGAGACATGGAAATGAAAAAGACATTA
>NW_019655013.1:0-449 GCF_002806865.2 Cucurbita pepo subsp. pepo
TTATTCAAAGACTGTAACCTCGGCTTCTTTCGTTGAGTCTTCAAAAGATGCTAATTCATTTCTTCTAGAACTCGTCAGGTGAAGTAGCGAAGGGAAGTCTCATGAGTGGAAGAAGTAGGAGCTTGAGGTTGAGTCTGACAGNTCCTCTTTTTCTTTGACTGATAAGGGTTACTGGAAGAGGGAAGGGAAGAAGACTCAGATAGAGTCAATTCGCGCTTGGCTTAGAATAAGCTGTTACATTCATATGAACAAAGAATAGAAGAACAAAAAGGTAGTGAAGCTAGAAAGAAGTATAATCAGAAGAGAAAGAAACAACTCACGATCATCTTCTTTAGCAAACCAATTACTCTTACGTAGATGAGAGTCAGAAAAGCAGAATTTGTTGAGTAAGAAGGAAGAAGGGAAAAGGCAGAAGCTGATAAGGTAAGGCAGAAGCTGATAAGGGAAGG
>NW_019655014.1:0-449 GCF_002806865.2 Cucurbita pepo subsp. pepo
AACCTTTTTAAGACTCGATCTATTATGATCATAAAGGAGGATGTTGAGCTTCGAAGAGGGGTGGACACTGAGCAATGTGCCAGCGAGGACACTGGGTTTCGAAGGGAGGTGGATTGTGAGATCTCACATTGATTGAAAAGGGGAATGAGTGCTAGTGAGGACACTCGATCCCAAAGGGGTGGATTGGAGAGAGAAACAAAANCCATATTAGTTAGAGAGAGGAACGAAACATTCTTTATAAGGGTATGGAAGCATCTCCCTAGTAAACATAATCATGTAATAGGGAGTAGAGTCTTCTAGACGAATCGGCATAGAAGCTATAATAATTCTTTTTCATACTTTTAATGTCACGTTAAGAGATCGTTTAATGGAACTGTAAAGAATTTCAATCACTCGTGTTAAACACGAAAGATCTTTTAGAAGAAATATATTCAATATTTAGCTCGGAA
>NW_019655015.1:0-449 GCF_002806865.2 Cucurbita pepo subsp. pepo
GTTTTTTCTTGCTTCTTCAATTGCAGGATACTTCTCTTTGTTCTATCCTTACGAACGAAAATCCATTCCTCGAGGTGCCTTTTTTAAGAGCACAATTTTCTCTAGTTTCTTCAACATTGCCGTGTAACTTCTCTTTCCAAATCAAATCCTTTACTCTTAACTGTTACCTAAAAAGTGATTTGGAAACCTTATCAATCAAATCCTTTACTCTTTCCAAATCAAATCCTTTACTCTTAACTGTGTTTGCAGGATCACTATTGGATTGGCTATAACTTTGCTCGTACGGCCTACNTCCCAATCTTGAGACAGCATGCCCGACCGCTATGACTGGTCTTCGGGGTGGGGGTGCATTTCTCTCCCTTGATTCATCCTTCTTCTGGTTGGTTGCCCTAATGTTGGCTGGAAATACTCGAGAGGACTACTTTGATGAAATAGAGGAAAACGGAGAC
>NW_019655016.1:0-449 GCF_002806865.2 Cucurbita pepo subsp. pepo
TCATGGCTTTGATCCACTGATCTCTATCTTCATCATTCATTACATGTTTATAGGTCAATGGATCCTCAACGCCATCACCAGGCATGATGACCTATGTTTTTGCCAAACCCAAGTAACTATCGGGTTGAGTTATAACCCTCCCACTATATCTAGGCATTCTCAACTCCTGAGAAGGATGTGATTGACTAGAAGTGCGAGCTCCATCAACAACTCTTGTTGATGGACCAGCCTGATCAACAACTCTTGTTGTTNCTGCGACGTTGATGATTTCTTATGTGGTCTTCCCCTAAAAATGTAGCATTTGTTGATACAAATACTCTATTTTCTTGAGGGTCATAAAACAAACCACCTTTTGTCTCTTTGGGGAATCCTACGAATAGACATAATTTTGAACGATGTTATAATTTATTGGGGTTTTGCACCAACACATGTGCTGGGCATCCCCAAAT
>NW_019655017.1:0-449 GCF_002806865.2 Cucurbita pepo subsp. pepo
TTTATTATGCATAAAATTATGTAACCTAAACTCGATTGACTAGTTTAGGGGCTACTGCTCTTCAATGAGCATAAAACTTGTGGCCTATTAGCTTAGTTGGTTAGAACGTCGTGTTAATAACACGAAGGTTGGATGGGCTAATTTCATAATGACTTAAATTTAGAGAGTTTTAAGTTTTATTATGCATTAAATTATGTAACCTAAACTCGATTGGCTAGATTAGGAGCTACTTGACACTTGCATGGTCAATTTCATTAATTCTCAATAATGATATATCTAATGATACTAGATTTAAAAGATAATCACTTATAGTTTTAAGTTTATTATGCATAAAATTATGTAAGCGAAACTCGATTGATTGGATGAGGAGCTACTGATCTACAATGTGCATAAAACCTATGGCCNGGACAAATTCATTAATTTTTAATAATATCTTTTCATGATACGAG
>NW_019655018.1:0-449 GCF_002806865.2 Cucurbita pepo subsp. pepo
AAAACAGCTTTCAAAATAAAGTTTGGGCTTTATGAGTGGCTTGTTATGCCGTTTGGCCTTACAAATGTACTAAGTACTTTTATGAGGCTAATGAATCATGTTTTGAGAGACTATATTGGAAAATTTGTTGTTGTATACTTTGATGATATCCTTGTTTACTCAAAAAGCTTGAATGATCATATTTTGCACGTTAAGAAAATTTTGTTTAAACTTAGAGAAGAGAAGCTTTANGAACTTCAAAAAGTGCCATTTTTGTCTAGACCAAGTCAACTTCCTAGGGTTCTTAGTTGGAAAGAATGGAGTACAAGTTGATGAAGAAAAGGTAAAAGCTATTAGAGAATGGCCAACACCCACAAATGCAACCGAGGTAAGATCTTTTCATGGTTTAACTTGTTTCTATAGGAGNAGCTTGTTTCTATAGGAGATTCATTAAGGATTTCAGTAGCATA
>NW_019655019.1:0-449 GCF_002806865.2 Cucurbita pepo subsp. pepo
GCGACGCGTGTGCAGGCATCTCGGGTCGAGGCGCGGATTAACAGGTCGCTCGCGGGTCTCGGGCCGAACGCGGGTGACGGGCCGCGCGGTGATGGGCCGACTCGCGGGTGACGGCCGCGGGGTGAAGGCCAGGTGTTTGGGCTGCGGGTAACGTGGGTTCTGGGCCGACCGAAGGGATGGGGCTCGGTTCGAGTTTCCGGAGCTGGATCTCGGGTTGGACTTCGTCCTCTTCGCCCGACTCCTGAGCGATTTTCTGGCTGCCTCTCTCTCTCCTCGACAACGTCNATCCCGACGTCCTTTTTTCTCTTTTTTTCCCCCCGTTCCCGAGCTTATCCTTCACCCTAACCCTGTTTTTGGTACAGATTTCNTGTTGGTAAGGGCCTCGCACTCCGGGATCTGGAGAAGTTTGAAAGTCCGTCGTTCCGTCTTCCTTGCCGACGGTGTTTAGC
>NW_019655020.1:0-449 GCF_002806865.2 Cucurbita pepo subsp. pepo
GATTAGCAACTAAAAATAATGATATTCTTCGAGACTGTGCCCACATTGAAATCGGATCCATTTTCATCGAAATAACATAGACAAGTAACGTAACATTAAAAGCTAATGAGATGTTTAAANGTAACTAATAAAAAAAGAAAGAAAGTTAATTTGGTTATGTATTCTTGTCATATTTGAGTTCGATTTATGTTCGAAAAAATGATGGGAGATTTCGATAAATGCGGGCAAATAATTCCGATAAAAGTGGAAAAAATTAATAAATAAGTATTTTATGCATTGAAATACCTTAACAAATCGTAATAATATAATTCATTAAAACTAATACACCGTATCAAATTTATATCGATTTATTATAATATCATAATCGAAACCCTCCAATTCACTGATATGTCGATTTTTTATNGAAACCCTCCAATTCACTGATATGTCGATTTTTTATATTCATTTAG
>NW_019655021.1:0-449 GCF_002806865.2 Cucurbita pepo subsp. pepo
TATTGGCCAATGTGAGAGTGGGTCCCAGACATGATACACGTTCATGAGCGTACGTGGCCGCACGTCATAAGACACGTCCGTCACGAACCGGAGGCTAAAACTCCCATGTGCGCGTACCCACCGGAATTGGAATGACGTGTCATCGGTGTCCGTACAGTTCACATATTTTCTTTTTACTATATTAATAAAAATATTCTACCATTTTTAACTTAAAAAAATTTAATAATAATTTAATTTAAACTTAAAAAATTAAAAGAAATATTATTTATATTAACATTAGAAGATCATGTTACAAGGATGGGCGGCACGTGATCAGAACATGTCGGCATTTTCAATGGAGGGTCGGCCATACTCTGACTCAGCCAATGAAGAAAAAAAAANAAAAAATTAAAAGAAAATTGAATATATAAACATATTTGACATATTTTTAAATTAAAAAAAAAAAAAAA
>NW_019655022.1:0-448 GCF_002806865.2 Cucurbita pepo subsp. pepo
TCTCTTGGTTGATCCAAATTTCGTATAAGGAGGTGTTAATTACTTTGATTCAAGGGTTCTTGCTTCAACATAAGCTTGGATCGTTGGGCTGAGGATTAGGTTGCCTTATCAGGTTGGTATCAGAGCTTAGGTTTACATCTTTGTGGCCGACTCTAGAATTGATTTTATCTTTCATTTCTGCTATTGTTTATCGTTTTTTTTAAATCTGTCCTTTTATTTTGTTGCTATCATTTCTGCCATTATTCATAACTTTTCACTTTGTTCTCATTTTCTTCCTCCTAAAGATCACGTTGAGATCTTGAAAAAAAAAAAAAGAAAATTATCATATTTGTTCTTACGATTGTGATTATAAACGATCTTTATCATTTTTTTAGATCATTTGCATGTTTATTGAAGATCAAATAAACTTCGATTCAGATCTTTTTCTTAATCCATCTAAATCTAGAAC
>NW_019655023.1:0-448 GCF_002806865.2 Cucurbita pepo subsp. pepo
ATATGTCTGCTAGTTGTTCATTGGTGTTATGTTCTTCAAAACAATTTCTTTCTTTGCAATAAGATCACGAATATAATGATGTCGAAGTTCAATATGTTTTGTTCTACTCTGAAATGTTGGGTTCTTTGTCACCGAGATAGTTGTTTTGTTATCACAAAATATCTCTATTGCTCTTTTTTGCTTTTGTGGAAAATAAACTAACATTTTTCTTAACCAAATGACTTGACACGCTATTGAAGCTGCTGCAACATATTCTGCTTATGGAGTTGACTATGCCAGTGTTGCTTGATTCTTTAATCTCCAAATTGTTGTTAATTATTTCAAATTTAATTAAACTTCAAAAGATTTTCGTAATGTGCATGAAATAACGGTTATAATCTTTAAAGCAATTTCAATGAAATCTTTAGAGATGATTGGTGAATAATTCAACATTTGAATTTCATTCAAT
>NW_019655024.1:0-448 GCF_002806865.2 Cucurbita pepo subsp. pepo
AAACGATATGAAAAATGATATGATATGTACATAATGCTAACTGGGTTGTAATAAAGAATAATAAAAATGGAAAAGTTTTGGGACCTCATGCATTATGTGTGCTCATGCATTTGAGGGAATACCCTTCATCACGAGGGTATGGACGCGTACAATTAATGGCAGGACAATGAACGTTATGCTTTGCATAGCGCTGCTGGGACGGTTACTAGCTCTAGCGGGTGGTCGGCCTAAGGGGCTCCCAGAGTATGCCCACCGGATAAGGAAAGTGGCCCAGAGGTGTGCGAACTAGCTGGTGAGCTCATACTCGCACGTATGGGCTGTGTGTAGAGTTGGTACACGTCAAAAATTACCTGTTAGGACAGCACCATAGGAAAAACGGAATGAAAGATAGGTCTCATCATCTCATTACATGTGATTGTTACGTTTAACCCAATAGTGGGGTCACTTA
>NW_019655025.1:0-448 GCF_002806865.2 Cucurbita pepo subsp. pepo
TACCCTGACTAGTTTTCTTGAACTTCAAATAAAAAATTGCAGGTACGATGAAATAGATATCAAAAAGTACGATGAAATTTTTTTCAAACTTTAAAACAATAAAACATTTGTTTTAAAAATATAAACAAATACATTTACAATTCAAATGTACCATTTGAGATTTAATTAAAAAACTAGCATAGAAGACAAAAATACAAACTAAGTACTAAAAAGACTTACGCCCTAGGACGACCCTCCCTCATGGCCCCATAACTCCCAAAAATTGTCCACCAGGATCAATAAATCAACTATCACCTTAAAAAAGAAAAAGGAAATATCTTGTGAGTATAAATAAACTCAATAAGTAATCTACTTATAAGTTATTAATTAAATTCATGGCTTAATTAGCTACCATTGGTTTTGGTCTGGAGTCTAGGAAGTTTAGACCTAAGTTGTACAACTATCTAAG
>NW_019655026.1:0-448 GCF_002806865.2 Cucurbita pepo subsp. pepo
TAAGAAGAAGAGATAGTCGAGCCAAGAAAATTGGCATGGAATAGGACGCAGTCGAGGAAGAGGTGGCTGATCAATTTACTCAAACATTCAATGCTACAAATGTCACAAATATGGTCACTTTGCGAACGATTGTAACTCCGACAAATGTTACAATTGTGGCAGAGGGGCATTTTGCAAAAAATTCTCTAGTCGATAAAAAGGTGGAAGAAACAATCAACCTAGCCTTGGATGACGCAACAAACGAAGGTCTTCTCTTGATGGCTCAAAATGAAGATCGGAAAGCGAAAGAACACGATGTAGAAAAATACGATGGCGGTAGTTATGAGGTGGTGGAATCCATTGAAAATGAGGGGGTATGCAGCGGATTTGGCAAAATCGCAATATCGGAGACGAGAAAATCGAAGAAAGAATCTGGATTGAACACGCGATCGGCGAACGAGCCAAAGAA
>NW_019655027.1:0-448 GCF_002806865.2 Cucurbita pepo subsp. pepo
CGACGCAACCCTATCTGGAGCTTCAGCGACGCTTCCGGGCGACGCTATCCCCTCTGGAGCTTCAGCGACGCTTCCAGCCGACGCAACCCTCTCTGGAGCTCTAGCGACAGTTCCGGACGACGCAACTCCCTCTGGAGCTTCAGCAACGCTTCCGGATGACGCAACTCCCTCTAGAGCTTCAGCGACGCTTCCGGATGACGCAACCCCCTCTGGAGCTTCAGCGACGCTTCCAGCCGACACAACCTCCTCTGGAGCTTCAGCGACTCTTTCGGGCGACGCAACCCCCTCCGGAGCTTCAGCGACGCTTCCGGGCGACGCAATCCCCTCTGGAGCTTCAGCGATGCTTCCAGACGACGCAACCTCCCCTGGAGCTTCAGCGACGCTTTCGGACGACGCGACCCCCTCTAGAGTTTCTGCGCGCTTCTTCCGGTACTTTTCTTCAATTCTC
>NW_019655028.1:0-448 GCF_002806865.2 Cucurbita pepo subsp. pepo
CTGTACCGAAAGTCGATGAGTCAATCCCAATACTCAGATCGACAAACCTCGACGTATGTACAAAGAGGATTTCAAAAGAAGAGGCGGCGATGGCCAAAATAGAAGAAAATTTGGATAGAATCCTAAATCCTGGGATAACATATCAGGATTCATCTATCAATGTCGTTAACAATGACGACGAAATTCAAGAATTCGAAGACGAGATTTTAGATGAGGTAGAAGAGCCTCTCGACAATCGAATTGAAAGAATCTCTAGGAGAAGTAAAAATAATACCAGTAATCCGAAAAACTGGTATCCTCAACCGTCTTTTCCAGATATTCAATTCGAAGAAAAGACTCTACAAACTCAAGCTCATTACGATGGTCTAGCAATCTATGAGGAATATCGATGGATTGTCCGACTATCGGATAATGAATGTTGTCAATGAAATGATGATGGCCGCAGGCG
>NW_019655029.1:0-448 GCF_002806865.2 Cucurbita pepo subsp. pepo
ATCCAAAAAGAAAAAAATTGTATGTTGCAGAACTTACTGACCAAATCCTTCATTGGTATCAATGCACCGGCTGTACCCTCCAATTGGATAAACAACATCGAGTCTCAAACGCCGACTGTTTTCCGGCGACAATCCGAGCAGAAAGCTCGTTACGCCGCCAAAATTAGCGCCGACGGCCACCAGAGAAGCCGACCCAATCCCTACAGTTAGCCTCCGTCGAAACGTCGCTGCCAGCGGTGCGAATTGCTCCGCCGCAGAATTTCCGACGGGGTCTTCGGACGGTGACTGCGCCGATACTACTCCCCGCCGGAAATGCATCATTTGACCGCCGACGAAGCAGCGACTAAACGCCATTTTCCGACGCGCCTGTTCTCTTGAAGAGGAACAATGGCGAAGCTAATCAATTATATTTATGTGACTTTTGTGATCCCTCTATCCATTCTCCCTC
>NW_019655030.1:0-448 GCF_002806865.2 Cucurbita pepo subsp. pepo
ATTTTCAGAATTTTCATAAAGTAATTTTAAGAATTTATTTTATTCGAGTTTATGAGCTTAAAAGAACGACAAAAGTCAAAATAAATAAATTGTCGTATACAAACACAACTTTTAAAAAATAAAAAGGTAAAAATTTTGATTCGTAATGATTTATTTTTTTACCGTAAACTTTTATACGCTTTATTTTTAACGGGTAAAAAAATGATGTCATAAAGGTTTATTTAAACAAAAATTATATTCGTAGTTATTAAATTTAACCTTAATTGTTCACATGGTATGTTTAATACGTAAAATTTAAATTTAGTAATTGGTTAGTAGATTGGTAAAATAGCGCAGTAATTTTGGACTGTAAATTTCAGATTGGTCAAACATTAAATATTTTATTAAAATATAAATAAATTTCAGATTGGTAAAATATTGCAGCCTAACACGATATATATATATATAT
>NW_019655031.1:0-448 GCF_002806865.2 Cucurbita pepo subsp. pepo
ATAAATATTAATACTATTTTTGAAAATTTATGAATATTTTTCAAACACGAAATAAAGTTATATTTATGTAATGATAAACTTATTTTTAAAACAAAAGTAGTGATCATAAGATTTTTTCCTTAAGTGGTTAAAGGACTTAGATTAAAAAAGTTCATCGTTTATTGAGAACATCTTTCTCGCCAATCAGCTTATCTTCTCTGGACGGTTGATCTTCCGTACAGTCTGCAATCACTCTGTTGGCTGCGACGGAGGTGGCGGAGAGGGGAAGAGAAACGGCGCCGGGGGTGGAGATTTAAAGAAGCTTTGGGCAGGAGGTGGTGGAGAGGGGAAGAGAAATGCCGCCGGGGGTGGAGATTTAAAGAAGCTTCAGACAGGAGGTGGTGGAGAGGGGAAGAGAAACACTGCTCGCGGAGGAGATTTAAAGAAGCTTCACTCAGGAGGTGGCGGA
>NW_019655032.1:0-448 GCF_002806865.2 Cucurbita pepo subsp. pepo
AGTACTTACAACAAGAAAGAAATAGTGTGATAGGCAAGAATCTGAAAACAAAATACAATAGAGGTACAAGGAACTGAACCTCGTGCCTCTCGAGCACTCTACCAGATGAGCTACACCCTCTTTATAGAGCTCTGAAGAAGGAGAACCTTAGATTTCAAAACAAACACAATGGAGGTGCAGGGAATTGAACCCTGTGCCTCTCGCATGCAAAGCGAGCGCTCTACTATATGAGCTACACCCCCTTTATAAAATATGTTTTAAACGTCCATGACGAGGTAAGTAGCTATTTTGGACTCTTCTTAACAAGTACTTGTAGAAATTGCTTGGATCTTTGTATAAACCTTAAGCCAAATATGAATTAAAGGAATGTGAAAGAAAGACACCAAGAACCATGAATTAAAGCTCCAAACCAATTAAATTGCTCGTGATTTAAGTAACATTAAAATGA
>NW_019655033.1:0-448 GCF_002806865.2 Cucurbita pepo subsp. pepo
CATTTCGGCCTCTCGTCGCACCAGGTCTTCGACATGAACGCACCGCCAATTTCAGCTCCTGACCTTCTGTATACGGATTTTCGACCGTCGATGCGATTTTCTCCGAGGCCAGATCCAACGGCGATAGAGTTTTGCTTCTGACTGCCTAGCCGGAGAGCGGCTCGTGTGTTAATCACGCCGATGTGATTTTCTACGTTCCGGCGCAGAGCATGGCGGACGATGAGGAATCGACGACGGCGGCGGTNGTGAAGGAGCTCTGTTTGTTTTGTTTGAAATGGTGGTATATCAACAGGGTGAGGCGTTGGGAGAAAGCCCCGAGACCGTCCGATCACGCCACACCAATCTGGAATGAATGGATGGATCAGATTCAATTTTAATTTTATATAAAGATTTATTTAGTTATAAAATGTTTTAAAGCTAAGTGAATGAAAAGGCTAATTATTAGTAT
>NW_019655034.1:0-448 GCF_002806865.2 Cucurbita pepo subsp. pepo
GGAGAGTTGGGATGGGAAAAAGACTTCCAAGTTGGCTAAATATTCATTCTATTCTCTTTCTAAATGTTCCTCTAATTATACTCCTTTATTATCAAATCTAATGGGAGAGCTTTTTGGTGAGTTTCAGTCGTGTAAGGGTTATGTTATCAAATCCCAGTGTCATTTTCCTCCAATCGTCGAACTTGTTATCAATCTTAATGCGAAGGTTCGATCATTAGCAAGGAAAATTGCACTTAAACCGTACTCAGATTGGCCAACTTAAATCATTAAAGAGGCACTAAGATTAAAAAAAATCCCACTGCCTGTACCAAGGATACTGGATGAAGATAAACCTAGGACATTCTTTCGATTCGAATCGTCCGAAGAGGCCGGCAGAAGTTTCAATGCTTGATGAGTTTCCGATTTCCTAAAAGAACAAAAAAAAAAAAAAAAAAAAAAAAAAAAAAAA
>NW_019655035.1:0-448 GCF_002806865.2 Cucurbita pepo subsp. pepo
GGTTCCTGGTCTTGACTACACTGACACTTTCAGTCCGGTTGCCAAAGCTACCACTGTCTGTGTTATGCTTTCTATTGCAGTCACAAATAAATGACCTCTTCAACAACTTGATGTCAAGAATGCTTCTTTCAATGAAACTCTTATTGAACGTGTTCATATGGAACAACCTCCTGGGTATATTGATCCTCGATTTCCCACTCATGTTTGTCTATTAAAGAAAGCCCCTCTATGGCTTAAAGCAAGCTCCCCGTGCCTGATTTCAGCGTTTTAGCTCATTTCTTCTCACACTTGGGTTTTCTTGCGTGCTGACATGTTTCTTTTTGTCTTTCATCAGCAATCTAACCTTATCTATTTGCTTCTTTATGTTGATGACATTATTGTTACCGGCAACAACNTGCTGACATGTTTCTTTTTGTCTTTCATCAGCAATCTAACCTTATCTATTTGC
>NW_019655036.1:0-448 GCF_002806865.2 Cucurbita pepo subsp. pepo
CCCACTTGGTTGTATCCTCCAACTATAGGGCCTCATCAAAGTGTTGTGGTTCCCTTTCCTCAGCAACAGATAGTGTAATGAAGGTACATGCATATCTGGTACTCTGATAGTACAGGATGATCTTCTCAACATCAGTTCAGGTGTCACTTGCTCCACTGTTGATTCCTCCGCAACAACCTCAGGAGTTTGTTGAGTATCTACTACAAAATCACTTGGTGATTTTTTCCGCAACTCAACCTCAACTCTCACTTGCTTTGTTGTCTTGGAACCTTGCTCCACATCTGGTTCCTTAGCAGTAGTCTTAGGAGATTCTTGAGTATCTGCTACAACATCACTAGGTGAGTTTCCCTGCAACTCAAGCTCAACTCCCACTTGCTTCGTGATCTTGGAATCTTGCTCCACNGAGATTCTTGAGTATCTGCTACAACATCACTAGGTGAGTTTCCCT
>NW_019655037.1:0-448 GCF_002806865.2 Cucurbita pepo subsp. pepo
TGAGTCTAGGTTAGAGGAGAGAGAGGAAAGAGAGATGATCTATGAGGTATAGATAAATAGTTTCAGTTTACATACCAATGATAAGAATTTTTTTAAAAAGTTAAAGAGTATTAATAAAAAATTTGAATGTTTAAGGGTATTTTTGAAACATTTTGAAAGTTAAGAATATTTTGAAATAAAGTACAAAATGTTTCCATCGANGTAACGGTGAGAGTATTTTTTTTTATCTTTTTTGAAAGTTTATGGGTATTATTGAAACTTTTGAAAGTTCATGAATATTTTTTTTAGATAGAGTACAAAGTTCTGGGTACTAATTAAGATTTTAGAAGTTGTAGCATGGAACTTTCTTCATTTCATTATGTGCAAGAGATTGAATGGCGATCTCGGAATGTATCATACTCATTACGTTCGAATTAAGCTGTACAAGGCTTATAGAGAACTGTGATAA
>NW_019655038.1:0-448 GCF_002806865.2 Cucurbita pepo subsp. pepo
AAAAAAAAAAAAAAAAAAAAAAAAAAAAAAAAAAAAGCTTCTCCATTATCATACATTTTTTTATACAATCCCCTAAGAACCCTAGAATGTTTGGTAGACTTGATGCTTGTCCTACTTGCTTATCACTACCCACAATATTTCCAATCATTATTCAACATCCAAGAAATTTCTTAGCCAACACAATGGATACAACATTAAAACATATAATTATAAAAAAGTGAGAGAGATATTAAATTTTCAATAATATAACTAGACAGATTCGAGATCTGAGGCTCGAGATATGGATATAGAATATACAACAATGTTTTTTATTAGAAAAATCGAAGTGGGTACATAATTCGAGAGTTAAAGTTAGAGAAGTTCGGGGATGAAACTAGGGTGGATGGCAAAGTGGTGTGAGGACCTCAGTCCTTTTTTTCTTCTAAGTTTAGTTCGAACCTCTTCTTAT
>NW_019655039.1:0-448 GCF_002806865.2 Cucurbita pepo subsp. pepo
TACTTTGCAATTCATCAATTGTTAAAATGTCTAAATTATTAAACTCTTCAATCGAACATATAACATAGTCAAATCTTGATGAATTTTCATATTGTTTGCAATGGTGAGAGTTCAAGCAAAATATGCATCAACACTCTCACCTTCTTTCATTTGTAGAACTTCAAACTCTTTCCTAAAAGCTTGGAGTTGAGCTCTTTTGACTCCTGTGGAANCTCCTGTGGAACCCTCGTACTTCTGCTTCATAGAGTCCCAAATTTGTTTTGCAGTATCTCTCTTAAGGATCCTTTCCATAATAGTTCGATCAATGGCTTGGAACAAATAATTCTTGACCTTCAAGTCTTCAGCTTCTGGTCTGCAACTATTTTTTGTTGTGCTTCAGTAATCTCTACTCCTTCTACTGCGACAGGGATTCCGGTCTCCACCAAAGACCAATATTTCTTTGAACGAA
>NW_019655040.1:0-448 GCF_002806865.2 Cucurbita pepo subsp. pepo
TTTTCAATTGTTTATGTTGACGATGTTCTGATTTTTTCTCACAACATCGATCAACACGTCAAGCATCATGAAACACTTTTTACGAAAGTCAAAAGGAGCGGTGTAGTTGTGTCTAAACCAAAAATTAAACCTTTTCAAACAAACATCCGTTTTCTTGGATTTGAAATTCATTTGGGTCTCATTAAATCCATTCAAAGGTCTATTGAGTTTGCCTCAAACTTTTCGGACAAAATTACGGATAAAACCAAACTACAAAGATTTTTGGGATGTCTTAATTATTTGTCTGATTTCATTCAAAATATCAGACCCATTTGCAAGCCACTTTTTATAAGGCTAAAAAAGAATCCAAAGCCCTGGACTGAAGAACACACCAAAACAGTCCAAAAAATCAAATCCCTTGTCAANATAAGGCTAAAAAAGAATCCAAAGCCCTGGACTGAAGAACACA
>NW_019655041.1:0-448 GCF_002806865.2 Cucurbita pepo subsp. pepo
GTTATTCGTAACTAGAGCTGGGTCAATTTACCGTTTTACACTACAACAAATACCATCTTTTATAGCTTTTTTGTACAGCATTTTCTAAAAGATGCTATAAATTAGAAAGAAAATAAAGGTTTTTTATTTTTATTTTTATTTTTTTAATGTTATCCCTAAAAACCTAATCACATGTATAAAAGCCTTCATGNTAAGGCAAAACCAAATCTCGCCTTCTTTCTCTCGCGCAACAATCCATCCTTCCTTCTTTCGTGCTAAAAAAGTTTTCCCTCAAGATCCATCCTTCTTTCTTTCGTGCTTCAAAAATTTTCTCTGATTTGCATCAGATCTCAAGAGGGTGGCATTGAGAGGAGGCATACAGTTTATTGTTGATGCNATTTTCTCTGATTTGCATCAGATCTCAAGAGGGTGGCATTGAGAGGAGGCATACAGTTTATTGTTGATGCTT
>NW_019655042.1:0-447 GCF_002806865.2 Cucurbita pepo subsp. pepo
AACCATATGTGCAACACAACAAAGATTTTTGGGGTTAAGAAAAGCACTATCCTCGCCTTTTCTATAATTTATCCATCACTCCTATTTTGGTCTTTAATTTTTGTCCAAGAGATACTTACTGTTATAACCCATGCATATATAAAACATTTCATACAATAAAATAAACTCCTTAAAATCTAATAGGAAAATAGTTTAGAACGTAACCCAAAAGACACAAACAGATCATACAATCGACAAATTAATCTCTTTTTGTTATAAATTTTCTTAATCGATACATAATAGGGCAATGTCTTGAACAGTTAACACCAAATATGAGAGATCCCACATCGGTTGGGGAGAGAACGAAGCGTTCTTTATAAGGGTATGGAAACCTCTCTCTAGCCAACGCGTTTTAAAAACCTTGAGAGAAAGCCCGAAAGGGAAAATCCAAAGAGGACAATATATGTT
>NW_019655043.1:0-447 GCF_002806865.2 Cucurbita pepo subsp. pepo
TGTGAATGAGGCTTGAGTTCCCCTTAGTGCTTGTCATGAGCACGTCAAACACTCCCACACCTCGATAAGTGGCATCATTCACCAAAAAATGTAGAAAGAGGTGAATATGAGGTTTTGGTATGTATGTTATGCCCTATTTTTCACTGTTGATTGTTGTTTGCGTTTTAGAAGACTACACTATTTCTGCATAATTTTTGCTATGCGTCTTCTGACCAACATTTTTCAACTTTCTCTACTGTATGTTAGCTGTCTCTAGGGAATGACTATTACATATTTTCTTAATTTCACCTACCGGGTATTTCTTACTGTTCAATTCTATTGCTTGACATTGCTCATTTTCTTCTCTTTTTGGCATTTTGGTATCTGCTAACAGCTTCCCAAGAGGTCTATTTCGTAACTCAGTTGTTAATTGACCTACATCAACTTCTAAATTTTGCAAGGATGCTT
>NW_019655044.1:0-447 GCF_002806865.2 Cucurbita pepo subsp. pepo
TTGGAATACTACATGGCTTGGCTCCCCATTTTCTCGTCTTAGACGACAAATCAAGCACATATTTCCTTTGGTACATAAAGATGCCTTTCTTGCTTCTCATTACTTACCCAAGAAGTACTTTAATGTTCCTAAGTTTTAAGCATAAAAATGACTTTGAGGAAAGTTTTGAGACATAAAATGCTTGATATCAACATATAGAACAAGTAAAATAATGTCGCTATTAGTTCGTTGGTAAAATCCAATCACATTCTATACGATAGAGTCGAATATATATAGGCATACGTAGAAGATCTTAAGCCCTAAACTAATAATAGTTAAATTACACTAATAAGTTTTTAAATCCACATACATACTATACCATTATCCTCCAAAAATATGATTTCTTGCCCCCACCAAAATTTAGAAGATGTAACGGCTCAAGCCCACCGCTAGCAGATATTGTCCTCT
>NW_019655045.1:0-447 GCF_002806865.2 Cucurbita pepo subsp. pepo
TAATAAACATAAAACATATTTGGTTGAATGAGTATTGAGTTGGAAGGAGTATTGGGTGCCTTTTGAAAGAACAAAGAAAGTTCCATCTTTTGACTAGGGATGATCGTTCAATTTATCTATGATCATCAAGGGAATGATCTCCAAATTCTCTTGATCCTCAAATTATAATCAAGAAATACTATTCTCTTGATCCTCAAATTATAATCAAGAAATACTATTTTGATCTTCAATTTATAATCAAGAAATACTGTATTAATTGTCATAAGGTATTTTGAGCTTCTTGAGCCTGTAGGACCTTAGCTTAAGCTCAAAATGAATCAAGCCTAAAACAAAATTATGAGCAGAGTTAGTTTATGCATTATTTTATTAGGACCTAATGAAATGATTATGAAGGGAGAACTTTGGGAGCAAAAGATACATGAACGACGATAGGGAAGATGAGTATTG
>NW_019655046.1:0-447 GCF_002806865.2 Cucurbita pepo subsp. pepo
CCCCCCTCCTCCTCCTCCTCCTCCTCCTCCTTGGGGGCAGGTTCAAGCTTGTAGACACAGCTATTTTGTTGGATTCTAGATTGGCTTTCATGGCTCAGTCCCTCTAAAATTCATCTTTTCTTGACATTCAAGTTGATTAAGATTAACAGCTATAATTTATCTTTTCTTAATATTCAAGTTCATTAGGGTTTTGTTTAACCCATTTTCCTTTTGGAAAGCTGTCGCATTCTCACAATTTTTATTTCTTTAATAAGAAACAGACTTCGAAAAAGAAGAGAACTGCTGAAGGATACAAACTTCTAACGGGAGAGGAAAAAGGAAAACAAAACACCTAAAGCAAAAATAAAACGAAAAAGATTACAAGAGTCTAAAAGAAGACTCCTAGTTGTGTATATACTGATATTTCGATGCAAATATTTTCTATCCAAAAACTGAATGAAAACTAAC
>NW_019655047.1:0-447 GCF_002806865.2 Cucurbita pepo subsp. pepo
CATGGAAATATTCTCCCATTTTCATTCTGGTACACTGAGAAGCTGCAACAATCCCGTGGGTCTCTGTCTAGGTGCCTTGACTTGTTGGCAAACCAAACATCTACTCACAAACTTTGTGATATCCTTTTTCATTCTACGCTACAAAAATGTGACTTTATGTCTTGATACATTTTGGTACCACCAGGGTGCATGGCGAACGGAGAGTTATGTGCCTCCTTTAATATTTCATTTCTCAACCATTCTACCATCGGCACACACAATTGACGTTGATACAACAATCCACCATAAGATGACTTGGAGTATGTGTTAGTTGGTTCTGTCTCCATCTCATTAAGTATCTTTTCCAACTCAGGGTCTCCTACTTGAGCATCAACTATTCTTTGTCGAAGGGCGGGTTGTACAGTCAATTGAGCTATTGTGCTTTAATACCTTCTATTGTTATTCCAA
>NW_019655048.1:0-447 GCF_002806865.2 Cucurbita pepo subsp. pepo
GTGGCTCGACATGGAAACGAGCTCAACGAGCTTGAAGACTCGGATGATAAGGAAGGCAAGGCAAGGCGAGGGAGGAGCAAAAGGCCTTCTAAATCACTATCAAAACGACCCAGTGTTTAAAAGGTTTGATTTCTTAGAAAAGTCAACCCAACCCATACGAGTTAAATTCGGTTATGAACTTATTTGGATTTGGTTAGGTGTTGATTAGTTGTTTATCTAAAATTGAGTTGGTCCAAATAACTTTGTGGTTAATTTTAAAATATATATTTTTATATTTTTGGATATATATAAACAAATAAGTATTTTACAAACAAATATTTTAAAGGAATGGATTAAATTGAGTTTATTATTATTTAATAAAAAATTAATTGGAGTAAAAAAGATTTATTAGTATTTTTTTGAAATTAAAAAAAAAAAAAAGATAATTAAAAAATGTATTTTAAATAA
>NW_019655049.1:0-447 GCF_002806865.2 Cucurbita pepo subsp. pepo
GAGATATAAGGAGTTTGTCGGGTTGTAAGACTAAGAGTTGAACGTCCCCGTGCCACCACAAGTACTACAAGAACGAGCAGAAGAACACTTGGAACAGTAGCTCCATTTTTTAGGAAGCCTGAGAAAGATTAAGATCAGATATAAGTTGAAAGTTGAAGGTTTCTAACGAGAAAAAGAGAGACAAGACAAGAAATTTGTACGCTGCGGTGAACCGAGTTGCCATGTTCTTCGCAGCCAACCGTGCACGCTCTGCATTTTCATCCGACAGTTTCTTCAGCACAAACCCTTCACCTTTGCATTCAGAACATAGGCCTGAACCACCGCAGTCTTCACATGGTCTCAAAGGAATCTGAATTTTATGGACAAAATCAGCACAAGAGTTGCATACAAAGATATGAATAAAAGAAGCAAGGATATGGACACGAGACATAGATATGACATGATACA
>NW_019655050.1:0-447 GCF_002806865.2 Cucurbita pepo subsp. pepo
CCAATGAAGACGTTGGGCCCCAAAGGAGTAGATGTATTACTTATAAGGGTGTGGAAATTGTGCTAGCGAGGACATTGGGTCCCAAAGAGGGTGATGCATTCCTTACAAGGGTGTGGAAACTATGTGAGCGAGGATGCTAGACCTCAAAGGGGATGGATGCATTACTTACAAGGGTGTGGAAAGTGTTTCAGCAAGGACGTTGGTCTCAAAGGAAGGCGGATGCAGTCCTTATTATGGTGTAGAAACTGTGCAAGCGAGTATGCTGGACCTGAAAGGGGGTGAATTGTGAGATCCCACGTCGGTTGGAAAGGAGAACAAAATAATCCTTATAAAGGTATAGAAACCTCTCCCTAATAGACACATTTTAAAACAGTGAAGCTAACGATGATATGTAACGGGCCAAAACAAACAATATCTTGAGCTATTACAAAAAAAAAAAAAAAAAAG
>NW_019655051.1:0-447 GCF_002806865.2 Cucurbita pepo subsp. pepo
ACCGTGAGAGGAGCAAGAGAAAGAGAGGCATGGATGCCTTCAAACCCTTCTTTTTGCTTGTGATTATGGTTCTCATTTCTGTTATGTTCTTTCAATACTATTACCGCAAACGAAAGCATTCAAATGGGGAAGCAGCTGAGCTCCCACCAGGCCCTAACCCATGGCCGCTCGTGGGCTGCCTCCCAACAATGTTCACCACTAGCTTGCCAACCTACCAATGGATCCATGCAATCATGAAGCAATTCAACACCGAAATTGCTTGCATACGTCTTGGAAGTACTTACATAATCCCTGTGGCTTCTCCAGAGATCGCTCTTGAGTTTCTTACAACACATGATTCTATCTTTGCATCACGCTCCTCCGTTTCGAACACGGTCGATATCTTAAGCCATCGATATCTTACCATCGCCTTTTCACCTTTGGGAGAACAATGGAAGAAAATGAGAA
>NW_019655052.1:0-447 GCF_002806865.2 Cucurbita pepo subsp. pepo
ATTTTATGTTCAACTTTTATTTTTTCAATAGTAAATTATTAATAAATAAATAAATAAATAAAAATGGAACTTGTAATTTAGTACGCACCTGATGGAAGCCAAGTTCCTTAGAGAGAGGGACGCCGAGCTCCGCCATACAAGCCTGAATCCGATCATCGGAGCCATAAAGCGTCGGATATCTCTCCAAACAACCGTCCAGTATCTTCTCCAATGCCTTCGCCAACGGATAACTGATCGCGAATCCTCCTCCGCCGTATGCCATTCCATACGACAGCTGAATGTTCTGCAAATGGCTCTCCGACGAGCTTCCGATGTAATAAAACCCCTTATGATCATATTTCCTCAGCACTCTCACCAAATTCTCCGTCACAAACACCGTGTCATCATCCCCCATCACCACCCACCTCACATTCTCCACTCCTAGCCTCACCGTCTCCGCTACTATCC
>NW_019655053.1:0-447 GCF_002806865.2 Cucurbita pepo subsp. pepo
AGATTCTTTGTTGTTTTAATCAAATTATACCGAATTGAAAGGGGGTTGCGTCGTCCGGCAGCGTCGCTGAAGATCCAGAGGGGGTTGCTTCGGCCGGAAGCATCCCTGAAGCTCCAGAGTGGGTTGCGTCGCCCGGAAGCGTCGTTGAAGCTCCAGAGGGGGTTGCGTCGTCCGGCAGCGTCGCTGAAGCTCCAGAGGGGGTTGCATCGGCTGGAAGCATCCCTGAAGCTCTAGAGGGGGTTGCGTCGCCCGGAAGCGTCGCTGAAGCTCCAGAGGGGGTTGCGTCGTCCGGAAGCGTCGCTGAAGCTCCAGAGGGGGTTGCGTCGGCTGGAAGCGTCGCTAAAGCTCCAAAGGGGGTTGCGTCGTCCGGCACCGTCGCTGAAGCTCCAGAGGGGGTTGCATCGCACGAAAGCGTCGCTGAAGCTCCAGAGGGGGTTGCGTCGTTCG
>NW_019655054.1:0-447 GCF_002806865.2 Cucurbita pepo subsp. pepo
ATTTCTGTCTGTATACCTTCTCGAATTGTTGTGAATGATTTTATGGAATCTTCTGCACTTGTCGATTCGTAATTTTTTTTTCCTTTTGATAGTATTTACTGTCTTGGAATTTTTTCGCGATTATCATAGATATATAGGTAACTAGCTATAATCATATATGCTCGCACGGTAGTTGGAAAANCTAGTTGGAAAATATGACTTTTTTTTTATAGATCTTTTAACTATGTTTTTTCTCCCATAGGATAGGCTGAAATATTTGTCAGAGTTGCTAATTATTGTATATCTTTGTTTAAGACATCAAAAGATATATTAGTAGTTAAATTTTTAGTTTTCTACTTTTGAAAGTTGAACTTGTTTTCCAATTTTGTCGTTCTTTAGTTGAACTTTTTGAATAACTTTTGAAACAAACATGTTCATATTTGTTGGATATTTGTAAACATGCATTAT
>NW_019655055.1:0-447 GCF_002806865.2 Cucurbita pepo subsp. pepo
TTTACAGATAGGCAAGGACCAAAGTTATTTCGAGATTAAGGAAATTTGGAGATGAAAGTTTTTTTTTTGAAGGTATATGCTACAACGGCCTGTTAAAAATAAAAAGTAAAAAATAAAAATAAAAAATAAAAAAAAATAAAGAAAGAAAATTAGTTAAATAATAAAAAATAATAATACCTNTCACAAACCTCTAGCAACTCTTCCGTAAAATACTTCAACCAATTCATTATTAGGAAGATTAATAATTCCCAAAGAATTTCTTTTTTTGAAATTTAAGTATATTTAGTTTGATAGAGAGGAGAGATATCATTTGAATAGGTCATTTAGCTCAGAGTTAGAGATTAAATGAAAAGAATTTTCTATGAGTTTTAGAAAATCAATACGTAGCCATNAGAGAGGAGAGATATCATTTGAATAGGTCATTTAGCTCAGAGTTAGAGATTAAAT
>NW_019655056.1:0-447 GCF_002806865.2 Cucurbita pepo subsp. pepo
AAAAATGGAAAACAACTACCCTATGCATGTGCCATGGTCCCAGGGTGTACGATGCCGCCGTCGATCTCACATGGGTGCCTTGTCTTTATCTGAAAAGTAAAGTAGCACAAGGCTTGAGTATTTCTAGAATACGTAGTAAGTGATCCCCTATCGAGGTTATGCAACAATCACATGCAAAGAGATGATGGGACCTATCTTTCATTCCGTCTTCCNTGTCTTCCCGACGGTGCTGTTCTAATGGGTAAATTTGGACGTGTACCATATACTCTACACACAGCCCATACGTGCGAGTATGGGCTCACCAGCTAGTTCGCACACCCCTGGGCCACTTTTCTTGTCCGGTGAGCATACTCTGGGAGCTCCTTAGGCCGGACACCCGTTAGAACTAGTAACCGTCGCGGCAGCGCTATGCAAGGCATAAGGATTGTTGTCCTGCCATTGGATGTA
>NW_019655057.1:0-447 GCF_002806865.2 Cucurbita pepo subsp. pepo
AGTAGTTGCATTCCCCTCACTATAGATATATTTTTGTCCATATGATCTAACCATGATTAGTAAATCAATCCTTCACAGGTTGTTCGTAACTAGAGTTCGGTCAATTTACCATTTTACAACTAAAGTTACTTTTTGTTCCTCATGTCTCACTGATCCTCTAATGAACAATTGGTTTGTGGTCCGACTAGTAAACTGAATCCCCCTCAGGCCAATGAGAGGGTGGGGCCCCTTGTTCAAGACTTGGAGTTAGTACTTAAGGTAACTACATCTCTATTATCCCTAAAACTGGGTAGGAGTGAATTCCATCTTACACCCTATGTCCCCAGCCATTCACCTAGTCTTACCCCTGAAATGGGAAGCCTATTGAGTCGGTGAACTNTAACTACATCTCTATTATCCCTAAAACTGGGTAGGAGTGAATTCCATCTTACACCCTATGTCCCCAGC
>NW_019655058.1:0-446 GCF_002806865.2 Cucurbita pepo subsp. pepo
AGTGTTCGACTGATGGCTTTCTTTCACTCCATGCCTCTTCCAGAGTCGTATCTTTTACAATGAGTGTAGATCTGTTAAGAATGTGATCACTCATTGCACAGCATCTAGCTAGAAAGCTTTTGGTAATGATGTAATGAAATCAAATGAATGAATTAACTTTCGAAATAGTAAACACATTAATGGCATAAAGAAGAAACTAATGTGTGTCCTCGCCCTACCCCACGGAGCATTGGGTCTAATCAACTTCGAGTAAGAAATAAAGTGAATGACTTAAGGATTAAGATTTTTTCAAATTCCCAACACAATTTGTATACTCATACTTACTTGGGGTCAACCTTCAAGTTGGTTGATAATTAATCTTATTGAATGTGCAAAAATTTAAGCCAATGTTCATCCAACACCTCCACTTAATCGAGGCTCAACTCCTTTTCTTTTGGAGTCTTAGT
>NW_019655059.1:0-446 GCF_002806865.2 Cucurbita pepo subsp. pepo
TTTCAAACTTTTTAACCACTACCAATTTCCTTTTTGTTGGTCACTACTATTAGGATACCACATGTACTCTATAACACATGAAGAAAAAAAAAGACTCATTTGCTCCTCCGTTGACTCGGGCCGATTTCCATAGTCTCAAAGGTTGTTTCTACCGCTGCAATCTACATTTGGGCTTCTATGGGGTCTACTAAGGAACCACACTAGAGGATGGAAGACCTATTGGGAGGAGGTGAACTACCTGAACTTGCGGCGCGCAAGCTTGAAGAAGAGGTGGCCAAGCTGCATGCCATCAGCGCGAATGAACCGAACACCTTCGCCGAAGCAGAAAAGAACTCATGCTGGCTGAAGGTAATGCAGGAAGAGATGACGTCCATCACTGGGAACAAGACGTGGAGTCTGGAGGACATGTCGCCGGGACACCGAGCCATAGGGTTCAAATGGGTCTT
>NW_019655060.1:0-446 GCF_002806865.2 Cucurbita pepo subsp. pepo
TTTCACCCACCACATTCTATACTCAGGTTTTCATATTATTTCCTAAAATCTTATTCTCATTTATTGTTTATATATTTATATTTATGACGTCACCCTTTCAATATTTTCATGCATGCTTACATTTTTTTTTTTAATATATGTGACGGAGATTCGAACTTTTGATCTTTTAATCAATGATACATGTTATATATCAATTGAGATATGTTTACATTGCCAAAAATAAAATGAGATCCACGTAGGTTGAAAATAAGAATGAAGGGTTAGAAAACATCCCCAGAACAAAACCCATTTTAAAACTTTGAGAAGAAGCTCAAAAGAAAAAATTCAAAAACAACAATATCTGTTAGCGGTGGGCTTGGACGGCTACAAATGATATCAAAGCCAGACACCGGGTGATGTGCTAGCAAGGAGGCTAAGTCTTGAAGGGGGTGTTTGGATGGCTACAA
>NW_019655061.1:0-446 GCF_002806865.2 Cucurbita pepo subsp. pepo
ATTATTTGTGGCATCACAATATGCCAAATGACATGTTGACTATATATGCTAATGATTCAAGTTTTTTTTTTTTTTAAATTAATTAATAAACGAATTAAATTATAGATTAAGAGAGATATTTATGACGAGTCTACCTCAAGAACAACTGGAAGAAAATGATTTCCAAATAGGATCGATATTGCCCCTTTCAATCCTTCCTTTTTCGGCATTAATCTTTTAAATCATAGCGTACTCGCCCATGAAACTCGATGCCCAAAATATGCATATAAATACAAACTAATATTCGAACAACTTGCATACCTCTCGTTTCAAAATATATATACTGCTGTTCTTATTAGTAAAACTGTGTGTAATTGTACTGATCACTAATTCTAGCAAAAAAAACTTTAGAGTTTTATGGATAGATTTGAATTCATAACACAATTTTGTAAAATGTCGACCATACA
>NW_019655062.1:0-446 GCF_002806865.2 Cucurbita pepo subsp. pepo
GAGTTCATAGTCATGTCTTTTGGTTTAATTTAACGTTTATGCAGTTTTATGGAACTGACGAACAGAGCGTTTAAGGAATTTCTAGACATCTTTGTGATTTGTTCGTTGATGACATTCTGGTGTGTTTTAAGTCTGAGGTATAGCATGAGGAACACTTGAGGAATGTTTTAACTCTATTGAGAGCCCACCAGTTGTATGCTAAATTCACGAAGTGCGAATCCTAGCTATAGGAGGTGGCCTTTCCTGGCCACTTAGTATCCAAGCAGGGGATAACGGTGGACCCCGCTAAGATTGAAGTAATTTTGAAATGGTCTAGACCAACCACTGTCACTGAAGTAAGGAGTGCTCTAGGTTTAGCAGGCTTTTATAAAAGGTTTGTACAAGATTAACTAAGACCTCAGCAGCGTGACACAGTTGACCAAGAAGGGAAACTCTATGTTTGGACA
>NW_019655063.1:0-446 GCF_002806865.2 Cucurbita pepo subsp. pepo
TAAAGAGTTGGAAGTGTTTTCTTGGTCTCTTTCCATAAAGCAAAACTATTAAAATGGATAAAATACTAGAAGGAAATGGTTAGCCTTCAAACAGTGATAAATTACAATATTTTTGTCACAACCCAAAATTCAAAACTCAAAATCAAAAGCGAGACTAACGGATTATGCAATGAATTTCATAAAAGAAGTTTGTGAAGTACAAAATGTATGAGGTAATCATGCATGATATGTACAGACTCCTAGACACCCCGAGATTCCTCTGTGGCTTAAGGACTATCGAACGCTCTTTCGCCTAGATTCATGGCGTCATTCACCTGAAAAAGAATAGTAGGAAGGGATGAGTGTAAGAATACTCGGTAAGTGTCATGACCCGACTTTTGAGGCTTCGAAAGACCGAATTGTGACTAAAAAGACAAAATCGAAGACAAATAAAAATAAAAATAAAA
>NW_019655064.1:0-446 GCF_002806865.2 Cucurbita pepo subsp. pepo
GTTAATCGAAGGTTATAGTTGGTCCCGGCCACAATTTGCATATCTCCGCTAATCACTTTTTGAAACTGGAGTTGAGTTTTTGCTTGTTTATTGTGTTCATTCACTGCGAACTCACCTAAGCTCTGAATCTCTGGTTCATCTATATTTTTTATTGGTTTGTAGCTGCCAGCCAAATCTAAACGTTGGGTTGCCACCGCGAGCGACGATAGCGATAGGACGTAGAGGAGAAGGGAAGCCACGAAGAAAAGAGCCTTAGCCATGATAATAAAGTTTGAAGAGGATGAAAAATATTTGATGGTTTGTCTAAGGAAAAGGTTGGTGGGTATTTATAGGAATAGATAAATGCATGAATGGAGAGGAAATTACCATTTTTTTAAAAATAGTTAATTCATATTCTTTTTATAGTTACTAATAAAATTTAATTCTATAAGCCCATAGTTAGAACA
>NW_019655065.1:0-446 GCF_002806865.2 Cucurbita pepo subsp. pepo
AAAAAAACGGTCCGAAATGAAAATCACTCCTAAAATATGAAAACTTATTAATTACAAACCCTACTACTTGCAAGCATTATCTACAAACACACAAAATCCTATGACTCCCAAACTTCTGTACACAGCAAAACAGCAGCCTCTACAAGAAAGAGCAAACAAGCATTCGCCAGGCTAATGTCTTACCAGAAGACAAAATTCAAGCAGGGAACTAATCACATATGTTATACATCAAAGTGGCCCTGTCCCACCATCCTTCTCAGCATCAGCTATGCTCGAGTACGAGGTGAAGTGATTCGACATCTCCCAGCTCCAATCTTCATTCCTCGACACCAACATCCTTGGCCATCTGTTAATCCTCACATAGTGTTCTCTGATCTTCCCATCACCAATAATGGTGGTTACTGTGGAAAAGCAGCATTCATGGCCACCCCATACTCTGTCATCAG
>NW_019655066.1:0-446 GCF_002806865.2 Cucurbita pepo subsp. pepo
AAATAGGGTACGGAGAATGCCCTTTTGCTTCTTTATCTTACCGTCTACTACATCTGTCTCGTTCATAAGGAGGAATGACTGAGAGTGAAGGGAGAGTTCATTCAGTCTTGTTTCGGCTTTACCTTGTGAAAGAGCTCAAGAAGGGACAAGTTAGGTAGTTCACGAGAATGAATAAGGCTTGAGTTGAGTCTTAGTTTACAAAGAGTGTGAAAGGTGAACGAACAAGAACTGACTGTGAAGGAGTGAAGCCGAGTTAAATCAGTAAAAGGGTGTTGCGGGAGAGGATTGACTTAATATATGGAATTACCTATACTCTCAAATAGCCCTAAAAATAAGGGAAAGCATCGACTAAATCATCAAAGGTCCTTACAGTCTAATGAATGTTTCATTTGACAAGGAGGATCGGAGAAAGAAAGAAGGTGCGTTCAGTAGTTCAGGTCAGGTAA
>NW_019655067.1:0-446 GCF_002806865.2 Cucurbita pepo subsp. pepo
ACCTAACATGGTATCAAAATCATGCTCCAAAATTAGTCATGCTGGACAATATCATACCATTATATGTCGTGTTCAGTTCATCTAACCTAATATGGTATTAGAGTCATGCCCTAAACTTTTGGGAAAGCTCAAAGCAAAGCGATGAGAACTTATACTCAAAGTAGTGAACGGTCTAATATAATGCATAATGTCAAAATGTGCACGGCCCGATGGCCCAATTGGTATGAAGCATGCATCGTCAAAAAAGTTAAAATTATGAAATAATAAAAATAATACATGGAGGAAATTATTTTAAAAAAAAAAAACAAGAGAAAAAAAAAAGCACAAAAACATTCTTACTCAGTTGCAAATTAATTAAAGAGGGCAAAAAAACGTAGTAATATTCTGTTGATGCGCCGACCCGACCCGACAGTTAATTTTTAAATTACATGGAATAAAAAAAAAAA
>NW_019655068.1:0-446 GCF_002806865.2 Cucurbita pepo subsp. pepo
ACATATTATTTTGAAAATGTCTAAACCTTCTCGACTTGCTCCGATATTAGGCATTTTGAACTATTTACGATATTTAAAGATTCGATAGAATTCTTAATATAAACATAACTCAATTGGTTAAGACATTATAATATTTAGTATGAATGTTTAAAAAAACTTGATGAACCGAAAATGAGGTTAGAGGTATAAATTTATTTGAGTTGGACTAGATTCAAATACAACCGAGAGATAATGCTAAAATTAGATTACCTCGGATACGACAACCCTATTCCTCAGCTCAACGATCCAAGTTTTTGTTGAAGCAAGAACCCTTGAATCAAGTAATTAACGCCTCTCTATACAAAATTCTGATAAACTAAAATGCAAGGCTAAAATTAGATTACTTCTTATGAACATCGAGAAGCAAGAGTTGGAAACTTGTTTTAAATTGAATTACTCTACGATCG
>NW_019655069.1:0-446 GCF_002806865.2 Cucurbita pepo subsp. pepo
ATTGAAAATTTAAATTAAAGTTTTAATTCCTGAATTCAAACTTTTTTATATTTATTTTTCATTATTTTCGTTAATAAATTTAAATATATCAAGAATTTTTAAACCTTGGGAAAATAAAAAAATTGTGAAAAATATGAACCATTCTAAGCAAGTATGAAAAAAAAAAAATACCTCCAAGGCTTTCAGCTTCCTTTCCATGTCTGCTACATATTGAACCTTTTTCAGCCTTGATTTTTGAGCTGAAACACGATTCGACATTATTCTACGAGANTATAAAGAAGAGTCTACTGATGAAACGTTCTATGAGCAGACTGTTCGACCGCTCGAAACAAACCCTAATTGAAAGAGAGAAAAAAAAGAGAGGATACTGATGAGTACGAGCAGACTGTTCACTGTTCAAAACTTGATAATTATTTGATTAAAAGCTTATTTTTTAGTTTAAAATT
>NW_019655070.1:0-446 GCF_002806865.2 Cucurbita pepo subsp. pepo
TTCCTCACTTGCCCTTGTTCTTGATGGTTAGCAGTTAGGACTACTTGTAAACTATACCTAGTGTTCCTGTTTATTATGTGATCCCTGTGTCTTGGGTGGGTTGGTCTGGCCTTTCTTTTCATTTTTTTAAGTCTACACAATCCCCAAGGCTCAAATCTAGAGACATCAACGGTTTTTCCTTCTATTATACTTTCACTTATAAAAGAAGGAAACAATGTGGCATNACCTTGGAAGCACCAAGAAATCTCAAAACAAAATACTTCCAATAATAATGTGTATGAGCACATTGAGATTAAAGGTACCACTGCAAGACTCATTTAAAATCATGGATGTCGACTAGAGCCTAGAATAGGACTGACAGAAAAAATAAATCCATTCACCCCAAAATCAGTAAGTACAGCACACAAATAATAGTTTCTTATGCCTTTACAATGTTTTTATTACTT
>NW_019655071.1:0-446 GCF_002806865.2 Cucurbita pepo subsp. pepo
CAAACAGTTCCCTTTGCTCAATCCTCATTCATCCAATCTTTTCTCTCCACGTGTTCAGCCCAAATAAAGAACGGAGCCACCACGGTCATGCTTGTGTATGATCGAATGTATTATAAGGAGATGCAACTAGCCGTCAATTCCTCCTACTTGGAATTATGTGCCATTTAAGCCGTTGTGTTGTCTTCTTTGCTTGTAACATATAACATTGTTTTTGTTTTATCTTGNACCCCCGTTTTTTAAAACCTTCTTAAAGCGGAGACAGAGGCTTGGGTATACATTATTTGGCCGAAGGCAACGCGATTTCGAGTTGGCTGACCACTGATCGCGTTGGCTGACTCACTCAGTGGTGAGAATGAGTGCTGCACAATCACTTACAAACGTTCTTGTGACACCATGCATCACTTGTCGCTGATGTATCGACATGGTTCAACTAGTGTTTGTTACCG
>NW_019655072.1:0-446 GCF_002806865.2 Cucurbita pepo subsp. pepo
TTAAGAATCTGAATTCGACAATTTATATAATCTAATGACCAAACATTTTTCAAACAAATTAGTATGTTTGTATCAGTTTATGGTTAACATAGAATTGAAATTTCAAATAATTACATCACAACATGATCTTCGGTCTACAAGCTGAAACTCTAAATCTGTCTCGAATCTGAACACAAAAGAGTCTAGGGACAAAACATNTATCTTGAAGCCAGCAAAAGTAAGACAAAATACAGATGCAGATTACCCTATTGTTCACTAGCTCCAAATTGATTTCAACGCCCACGCTCTCTTCTCAAGCCTCCCATCAACTGTACCTAGTCGGGGTAAGAACACTAAGAAAATCATGCTTAACACTCAACGTGCAAAGCCTTTTGGATTTGAAGACCACATTCCACCAAAATCTGTTTGATTTGGACAATAGGAAATAGAACAATCATCTCAATTGA
>NW_019655073.1:0-446 GCF_002806865.2 Cucurbita pepo subsp. pepo
TATAATGGTTCCCTACCTAGTTCTCAAAGGTGTGTGTTACAGAAGATCTTGAAATAGCTAAAGGGAAATTCTCATTCGTTCATGTGCTCTTTAACAATTGGGCGTTTGACTTTTGATGTCTATACTTTTCAATTGCTGCGCCGAAGAGAAAAGTATGCACCCTTGTTTTTGATTCCTTGTCATCATGGACCTTAGAATGCTAATTCTTTTGATCTTGGTTACTTAGGAGCTATCATGATATTTGGTGTTGCTGAAGTTATAAATCATTTCAATATTGTTTTGGAACATAAGATCCATGAATTTATATGTATATATACAAATCTCAAATGATCTATACTCATTTTCTTATTATTATTTTGTAATAGATATATGACTTCATTTTGGTTTCCTTTCTTATAANAAGTCTTTTGTTTGTTTTACTTTACAGTGCTGCTGAACTTGACCTT
>NW_019655074.1:0-446 GCF_002806865.2 Cucurbita pepo subsp. pepo
TGAGGAGGAGAACGAAGCATTTTTTATAAGGGTGTGGAAACCCTCCCTAATAGACGCGTTTTAGAATCTTGAGGGGATGCCCATTAGGGAAAGCCCAAAGAGGACAATATTTGCTAGCGGTGGGCTTGGGCTGTTACATTNTTTTCGTTCCTGGAAAAAGTAGATTATAGGATCCAAGGCTACAAACTATGGGACTTGGAAATGACTGTAGATGTTGGACGCCTCGAATATCCTCCGACAGGAACTATAAGATCGAAAACATTAACGGTGAAGGATATGGGATTGTTGTGCCACTAAATTTTTTTCAATGTTTGGAAGACTCACCCAAATTTTCGGTTCATGCGATCTACCTAGATCGATACATTTGAACAAAATAGGTTGCTTTGTGTTTTAATGTTGAAGTAGAGATGTTGGGGGAAAAGATAAGAGGATGAGAAGAAACAGCA
>NW_019655075.1:0-446 GCF_002806865.2 Cucurbita pepo subsp. pepo
TACAGGGCCATAAATCCGACCATCAAATAGCTCAAGTTTTAATGACCGGATTTACCGGACAACTCAAGGACTGGTGGGACAAATATCTCGATGAAGCAACTCGCCAACAGATATTAAGCCACCATGTCATTAGGCCAACTACTCAAATCATCAAAGAGGAAGGTCCATCANATCAACTAGGACCGAAGTACAACATGAAAGGGTAGAGGATACTATCAACACCCTCATTTATACCCTTATAGAATTCTTCATTGGCGACCCCTTGAAATACCAGGAAAGATCCGCCGAAATACTCATGAACCTGAAGTGCCCCACCTTAGGAGATTTCAGGTGGTAAAAAGACATGTATTTCAGCAAAGTTCTTATTAGAATAGACATTTCGAAGTAGTAGAAAAAGGGAAGAACGAAATCCCTACAGACTTCAATCAGTTCTCCAAAGGTTTGAA
>NW_019655076.1:0-445 GCF_002806865.2 Cucurbita pepo subsp. pepo
CGCCTCCTCTTCTACCACACATACCCCCTTTCCCTTTTTTTCTTTTAACCAATAATATTAATATTAATAATAAAATAATCTTTTTTATTTTTTTTATTTTAATTTTTTTATTTTCCCGGACAAAGTCTAACCCTACACTGACTAGCTCTAATATCATTTGTAACGCCCAATACCACATTTAAGACTTTCTGTCCTGAGCCCACTTTAAGCTTTAAAATACGTCTACTAAGGAGAAATTTTCACACTCTTATACAGAATGCTTCATTTTTCTCTCCACCAACCGATGTGTGATCTCATCATTCACCTCTTTGGAGGCACAACATCTTCGCTAGCACACTGCCCAGTGTCCGACTCTAATACTATTTGCTACTATTTGCAACAGCTCAATCCCGACATCTTGATTTTTAAATATTTGAATATGATTTAAATATTTTTTAAATAATTG
>NW_019655077.1:0-445 GCF_002806865.2 Cucurbita pepo subsp. pepo
GGAAGAGGTTTCCACACCCTTATAACGAATGCTCTGTTCCCCTTTCTAACCAATGTGGGATCTCACAATCTACCTCTTTTGGAGGCCCAACGTTCTCGTTGACACACTGTTGTGGACTCAGGGAGAGAATATGATGAGTAAGAGGATGAAGCTTATTTTGTATTAAGGGTGTTTATGCCACTAATAATAGCTTTAATCAAAGCAATCCTTAATTAAATGAAAAGATTATTAACTTTACCGAGTAAAGCAAAAGATAATGTTTATTATTAAATAATTCCCATTTGGGAAAATACTTATTTCAAAATGGGAAGAGGGGTCTTCAATACAAAAGGAAAATGAGTGGAACAATTCAAAAAGTAAATAAATTAAACAACACCAAAATATTAGTGGAACAAAATGGGTCGGTCTCGCATTCTTAATATCCATATTCCCACCCCTTTTTTTT
>NW_019655078.1:0-445 GCF_002806865.2 Cucurbita pepo subsp. pepo
AGAACTAAGTTTTGAATGGTGTGCTAGTGAGAACGCTGAGTCCCAAAGGGGTGGATTGTGTAGAAACTTCTACTAGCAGTATTACAAATGGTATCATATTTATTTAAAAGATATTTAACATTTTACTCTTAACTCATTATTTTAGGTCTGTTTGGGACGTTTAATAATTTATAGACTTAATTATATATAAAAAAAATACACTTCAACTTTCTTGTTGTTTATTTTAAAAAAAAAAAACTGTACTGACATTTGTTGGGAGGAGACCGAAACACCCTTTACAAAGTTGTGAAAAACTTCACTAGTAGATGGTTTTAAAGCCTCGAGCGAAGTCGAGAGGGGAGAGCACAAATAGGACATTATCTGTTAGCGGTGTATCTTAAAGCATTGAGGGAATCGGGAAAACCATACAACAATATTACTCTTTTACTTTTAATAAAACATTAAG
>NW_019655079.1:0-445 GCF_002806865.2 Cucurbita pepo subsp. pepo
AAACTATTTTAAAATTAAACATCAATTAATTAAGTTAAATTGAGTAATTGATCTTTTAGGCTAATAAGTTAGTTCTACGTTCAACATTTTAATAACTAAAAATAATGTTAGGCGAAATTTTTTCGATATTTATTTGATATATTAGATCCAATCATATAATATCTGCGTTTAATATACCGTTACTGCAACTCGTTTGGTCATTTAGGACTTAGTAACTCGTTTGGTCATTCATGACTTATCATCATTCATTTCTAAAAGCTATCTTAACAATGATGATCACCACACCATATATTCCTCTTTCTTCGTAATTAAGTTGAATATATTTCGTTAAATAAAATGATGCTCTTATTGTTAATTTAGCTGATAATAATTCCAACACAATTAATAAATTAATTTAAAAATTATATTTTTAAGATTGAAGGACATTGTATAACATATTGTTAGG
>NW_019655080.1:0-445 GCF_002806865.2 Cucurbita pepo subsp. pepo
AACAAGATTATTTGTCTGTTGATGTCACTCATATTAAGATATAAATACATATAGTTAGATTAGGTTCTGATGATTCTAGTGAAACTATAATTTTTTTGACAATTCGTATTCAATTTCATAATAGAGTTATCTTGAGGCACTTTGCCTGTGAGTATTGTTTTCTTTACTTTGATTGTGCAGCTATAATGATATACATTGGACGTTGTGGCAGCGACAATCAGCCGATATCACTACTTCTCGCTTCTGGGCCAGGTATTAAATTTTGTCATTCTAAACGTAGGTCAATTCGTTAAGGTACTCAACTAAGAGGTTAGAGATTCAAATCTTTCTATTTTCGTTAGACTGAAAGAAAATCTTTAAAGATGATATATTAACTTTGATTTTGCTATGTTAAAAATGTTCTTTTTTTTCAATGATTTCTTAAAATGGGATGATTGTAACTTTT
>NW_019655081.1:0-445 GCF_002806865.2 Cucurbita pepo subsp. pepo
GAGCTATATTAGGTTTAGATTAACTTTTTGACCTATTTGAAAGCATGTAATATTAAGTTTGAAATCACAGTGGAATACAAAAACGGTGTGTTTGAAACCCTTTGTGTGTTATGTTTCTTTCCAATCTTGCTTTATGTTTAATGTTAAAACCGATTCATTGGATTAGTCTTGATCAAGCTAATTCTGTAGTGAGTCATCTTGGAATCTAAGAGTGATCATCATAGATTCCAAATTAGTTATTCAATTCGTTAAGTTAGCTTCCTTTGTGAAAGTTTGTAAGGATACTGAAAAGACCTCTAGCTGCTTTGCAAAAATACAGCATTGTTGACGCTAATCAGTATTTGTACTCTTCCGGCTCCTTGTACGACGTACTTCTTCGTTCTTCTTCCTTCCTTCGCACATCATCGCATTGCACATTGAGTACACAATCGTAAAACACAATTGC
>NW_019655082.1:0-445 GCF_002806865.2 Cucurbita pepo subsp. pepo
CAGAGTGAAGACGAAACGATTCCCTATTTATTCATTCACCTATTCATTATCGGAAGGAAAGACCAAACAAGCAAGAATTAGACAGATTGAACTCAAACACAAGGTAATGCAGAAAGAAAGATGAAAGAAAGCAAGAAGACAAGAAAGGATTTGCTCGCTCCTTTCAAAAAGCATTGTAACCTCCTGGCTCTGTACTATATACTTCTGTCCCTGATTGAACTCAAAGACTCTACGGTCGGTCAAGCCGCTAATTCATTGCCTGTCCTGTAAACTCAATAACTACTGAACGAACCCTCTTTCTTTAACTGGGTAAAGCGTATTCTTTCTCCTTATTCATCAAGTCAAGTCTAAAGTCAAGATTAATTCGACAAATGGAACTCGGTACGGCTCCTGACTGAACCTTCAAACATTCTTTTACGAGGTAACTAGCTTGGGCTGGCTGATC
>NW_019655083.1:0-445 GCF_002806865.2 Cucurbita pepo subsp. pepo
TTTGCGCGAGAGGTTAAGGGGGAAGACTTAAGATCTTCTGCTGTGTTGTAATTTTTGTTAGCGAAGCAAGCTCGTTTAAGCGAGAGGTTAAGGGGGAAGACTTAAGATCTTCTGCACATAAGTGCGCATGGGTTTGAACCCGCATGTTCTTGAATTTCTCTACAAACATATCGTACAATTGACCGTATTGTAATTTTTGTTAGCTAAACAAGCTTGTTTGCGCGAAAGTTTAAGGGGGAAGACTTAAGATCTTCTGCACATAAGTGCGCATGGGTTCGAACCCCATAGCCAGCATGTCCCAGAATTACTCTATAAACGTATCTTACCACTGACTTTTATTGTGTTGTAATTTTTATTAGCTAAACAAGCTGGTTTGCTTGAGAGGTTAAGGGGGAAGACTTAATATCTTCTGCACATAAGTGCGCATGGGTTTGAACCCCATAGC
>NW_019655084.1:0-445 GCF_002806865.2 Cucurbita pepo subsp. pepo
TTTCATTTTTCTTCTCGTTAGGGCATTACAAATTCCTTTTTGGAAGTTATAAATTTTCATCCTTTAGGTGTGGAATATACCTTTTATTCGCGCAACAAAATAATTGAATCGACTTTGAATTTATTTAGAATTAAATAAAACTAAGGATTATACAAAGCAAAAATGTAAAGAAAGTTTTGACACGTCTTTAATCTACTTACTCCAACTCTTTTAGCGATTGAATCTATTCCACAAAGTCTTTCTATGATTCAAACACAAAGTTTAAGCTTGTGAGTGCATTTGGTAAGAAAATCTAGTAAAAAAAAAAAAAGTTACCAAGTAACAGGTAGATATAATATATTATTTAAATTAGATTTATATGTCATCAGATATTCTAATATATACTTAACTAATTTGAATTATATATATATAGTTATTTAACGGATTTCAAATACATAATTATTTT
>NW_019655085.1:0-445 GCF_002806865.2 Cucurbita pepo subsp. pepo
ACCATGAAAATATTTTACTTACCATGAAAACTCTTGATCCAATAAGACTTATTTATTCACGGCCATGATGAAAGAAAATTATCTGGAAAAATAAGAGAGAATATAAAATGTGATATAGTAATACATAATAGATTGCAACAAATAGATAATAAAGAAGTTGGGTTACCTGTCTCAATTTTAGTCGAGCCTCTAATTCTTCAAGAAGCTTTGAAGGATGTCTAATAACACTTATTTGCCACCAATTTTGTGTACATATCAAAGTCTTTGATGTTTTAATCGTCAAATAATTCCTATAAGAATCAAGAATTCTTCCTTCCATATTAAATGTTGATACAGAAGCTACGGTAGACACCAAAATTCCCAAAACATCTTGGACAATCTTTTTTATAAAATTCGGTATTTAAAGTCATTCAGTTTCCATCCAGCCAAAACATCAAAATTATAT
>NW_019655086.1:0-445 GCF_002806865.2 Cucurbita pepo subsp. pepo
GGGGAAGAGATGGTCGCCGGCGAGAAGGGAAAAGTCGTCGGGGTTATGGATTTGGTTGATTAAATTAGCGTCATGGATTGAGAAGGAGAAGCTCCTGGTGCTGGTCCGTCGATGATGGAAGTGATGGAAATTTCATCATCCATGGGCAGATGTCGTCCATGCTCGAAGGTAATTTTCAGATGACTTCACATCAAAAATATTTATTAAAAAATAAATTCTTTCAACTTCACCATAAATTTTTATAAAGCAAACATTAATGGTTGTAAATTCTAGTTTTAAAAATCATGGAAAGTAAATAATTAAAATTATAAAATTGAAAAATATAGAGATTAAAATAAAACGAGGTTAATTTTATGTTACATATATTTGTATATAATTACTGCATTTTGGTGAATAATCCAAAATATTTTCATGAACAACCAAATATTAATTATTCAAAAAAAAA
>NW_019655087.1:0-445 GCF_002806865.2 Cucurbita pepo subsp. pepo
TAGGGGTAAAATTCATTTGAATTTATTTTCTACTTAGTACCCCCTTCACGATCCAACGTCCTCGCTGACACTCGTTCCTCTCTCCAATCGATGTGAGATCTCATAATCCACCCCCTTCGAAGTCCAGCATCCTCGTTGTCACACTTTCTGGCTGTAATACCATTTGTAATGGCCAAGCTCACCGCTAGCAGATATTGTCCTCTTTAGGCTTTCCCTTCCGAGCTTCCCCTCAAGGTTTTTAAAACGCATTTTCTAGGGAGAGATTCCACACCCTTGTAAAGAATATTTTGTTTTTCTTCCTAACCGAGGTAAGATCTCACAATGTTTGAGTAGAATTAACAATTAGTTGACTTACTAACTAGACTACGTTTTATAAGTTGGTACCAAGTAGAAAAAAATTGCAAACTTGATGGACCAATTAGAAACAGTTATTCAAACCTGGAGA
>NW_019655088.1:0-445 GCF_002806865.2 Cucurbita pepo subsp. pepo
TTGGTTTGTCACATTTTCAAACATGAACAAACCTCAATTTGAGTCGGTGAGTATTATGAATCATAATCTACAGTACTTTGCAAGTAGCTTTGAGCATTCACAAAAGGTCAAAAGTTGAATTTCTTTAGAATGGTAACCAAATAACCGATGATTATTGTTGAATTTCTAAAAAAATACACCACAATTTTCATTTATAGATATAAATGGAACCATAAATATAAAACCCTGATTATATAATTGCATCTTCGCTAACAAACCCATCTCAGAGTGATCATCTTCATGAGAGGCTGCAAATTAAGAAGCCTTCCTGGATTACTGAAAAGTGAACTTTTAAGACGAATGAAGCTATACATGAGCAAGAAAAATCATGTTACATGTGTCCGGGATACCAGGGAGACACCAAGGCAAGCAATCACTACCACCCGAAGTTTCTTTGATAGTGTAG
>NW_019655089.1:0-445 GCF_002806865.2 Cucurbita pepo subsp. pepo
TATATATGGTAAATAGCTATACATAGTAGATGGTTAAATCGAGTATAACTATATATAGTAAATAACTATATATAGCAGATGGTTAAATCTGGTAAAGCTATATATAGTAAACTGAACTATATATATATATCCCGTCTGGTAGAGCTTTGAAATGTACTTTCTATTCTCTGTACTCTCAATTATTGTACATACCTGAAGTCATCAATTATTGTACAATCCTAAAAAAAATCCCATTCTTTATGTTCATCTAGATCGAGCGAGTGCGTTGTTGTGCGATCCTAACACAATTTTACCACTAGACCTCTAGTGCTTCTAACTTTAGGAATATCCATAACGTACTCGTATTTTGGCAAACCAAAATTTTTAAATTATGCACTAATATCATTGGTCATGCAGTTCTTCCCAAGCCCTTAACTTTTTGTTCACCTCTCAGTTAAAAAAAAAA
>NW_019655090.1:0-445 GCF_002806865.2 Cucurbita pepo subsp. pepo
TCTTTTTTAGCTGCTTGCTCTTACCTTTCGCCTCTCAACATTCTCGGCTTCCTTGTCTTCTTTAGTTGTGATGCAAAAATACTTCATGAAGAAGAGACTGGTTGATCAAGACAGTCGTTATAGTCATATTTGACTACTGCGTAGAACGTGTTCGAGAATTATTTTAGAACGATCAAAATTACTTCCGCCATTTTAAAAATTTCTAAAGAGGCAGGATAAAAATGATTTTAGCTATTCGTTAATCAATCTTGAACATGTTCTTATTGTCTTATTGTCTTTTTCGACATGTAAGTAATACAATGTCACATCAAAAATGTTTTTTTTTTCTTTTGACTGATTCTTACTTTTAGTGTTCAAACAAGTTATAAACTAATTATTGATGCATTCTACGGTTAATATTATATGATTTTTTAACCAAATAAACTAATTTTAGATATGGTCTATT
>NW_019655091.1:0-445 GCF_002806865.2 Cucurbita pepo subsp. pepo
AAAAAAAAAAAAGTTTAATTATATTGGCCATTCGATTTATAGGTCATATCCACAAGGAGACCCACGAAGATAGCGAGTATAAGGAAGGGGCAGGAAGGAATCGGGAGCCTCCATCTGGTAGGGCCCAACCAGAGATGAGACAGATTATGGCCGTCAGATCAATGCTCTACAGAGACCTTCATTTCCACGCTTTCACTAACTCAGATTCGAAACCAGCTCAGAACCAACAGAAATTGAAAATTCATAAACTTTGAGATCACTCTTCTCTCTCTCTCTAGCTCTCTTTCTCTCTCTTCTGCGGCCATTGTTTAGAGAAAATGATGAACAAAACACTGAGAAAGACATCTCCTCTTCCTACCAGAAGGGAAAAAGAAGCGATTGTTCTTTCTTCTGAGACAAACCCATTTCACCCAACCTCAATTACACCAACAAAAACCTAATTCTC
>NW_019655092.1:0-445 GCF_002806865.2 Cucurbita pepo subsp. pepo
CCCTAAATTAGCCGATGTGGGACTTCCATCATCCAACACTATTTTCCGACATGGTTTAGAGTTGAGGAACCCTAAAACTTTAAACTCGATGGATATTGAACAATAAAGCTTGAAGAGACGTTCTAAACGAAGTGGAGATCAATCTCCAAATAAAGTGGAGAATGAGAGTGTGCGTGGAAAATTTATTCTCGAAACTTAAACAGGGATGAGAACGAAGACATGCAATATTGTCCCATCTCGATTCTCGTCTTCATATCATTTATTTTTAACAAGCAACCCGATTAACTTCTTGATAAAGCTTTAAATTTCTTCCATCCAAATACCGATACACAACATATCATCTTCATCTCTCAATTACATTCTTTGTTTATCTCTTTTATATGCGTTTTAATATATGAATTTTTCTATTTTTTTTCGTTTTTTTTTATTTACATAATTTATGTTC
>NW_019655093.1:0-445 GCF_002806865.2 Cucurbita pepo subsp. pepo
AAAAATTTCTTAAATTGTCGACTATTACTCAGTTTTTGTAGAACGTACTTCAAACGTACTTGATTAGGGTATCCAAATTATGGTTTCCATTTTAAGCACTCTTTTACTTTTATACACTCCGTTTCTTCGAAATTCTATACTAAATCATCAAGCCAGATCATTTGCCACAATAATTACGAAAATCGTCGAGCGTTACTCGATTTTTTCGCACGTGCTTGAAACGTCCCGTACTAAGTTTCCGGATTAGGGTTTCGATTATAAGCATTCTTTTACAGTTTTATTCACTCCGTTTCTTCGAAATTCTATTCTATATCATTATGCCTGATCATTCCCACAAAACTTTTTGAAAAACGTCGATCGTTACTCAATATTTTTAACACGTGCTTCAAACGTCCTGGATTAGGGTTTCGATTTTAAGGCACTCTTTTACTGTTTTATACCCTAC
>NW_019655094.1:0-445 GCF_002806865.2 Cucurbita pepo subsp. pepo
TAAGAAGCAAATGCAAGTAAGGAGGTCTACAAGTTGATTGTTCTTCACAAAAACCGTTTTTAATAAGTTGATTTTCCATAAGCTCATAAAATAAAGTTTATAAAAAAAAACAATAGGAGCAACCTGATACCAATGGTTGGATCCATATGGCAACCCTAAAGGTATGAATAGGGTTTCAAAAATATAATGATTAAATTTTTGTAATAACAATAAAACTTAATAGCATGCCACAAAACTTAATAATAATTGAGAATTTAAATAGGAAAGGGTTAGAAAATATAACACTGTAGTTTTATAGTCGACCTACTCCACTCCCCAAGCGCCTCTTGGGAATTTGAATAAATCTTTCTTGACTCTTTCCTCCGATCAGAGCCCAACCGCTACACCGCTCTTTTTATAAGTTAAAGAGAAAACTCAATCCTTTCCACGACTCAGGTTTCCATGC
>NW_019655095.1:0-445 GCF_002806865.2 Cucurbita pepo subsp. pepo
AAGTGAGGTGTTCTTGAAGATGGAGGAGGAGGAGGAGAAGATCAAGAGAGAAATGGAAGAGAAGTACTTTTATTACTACTGATGAGGGTTTGTTTATGATCTTAATTTGGTTTAATTTGTTTTAGGGAATTTATGAATTTCATGTTATGTTGTCCANGAGATTTGACGTATAATATCTAAAAATTACCCTAATTAATTCTCAATTAATAATAAATATGAACAATATTAGAATATAAAATGGAATTATGGGCTTATTTATTAGCTATGGACATTTAATCGAGTATTTCCTATATTTTGTTTAATTAAGTTAATAAAATTAAATTGTTATTTATTTATTTATTTATTATTTATGGAGAGTAGGAAGGGCAGCTAATTTTGTAATATTATATTACTGCCACATTAAGTTTTTAAATTGACATTACAGCTCAACTTGGGACCACCATCT
>NW_019655096.1:0-445 GCF_002806865.2 Cucurbita pepo subsp. pepo
TTTTGGTAACCTTGAACAATTATGCTACCAATTAGATTTTGTGTTCTCCTTTGGCGGTTTTCCTTATGGGCTTCCCCTTGAGATTTTAAAATTCGTCTACTAAAGAGAGGTTTCCACACTCGTATAAGGAATGTTTCGTTCCCTTCTTCAGCCGATATGAGATTTCACAATCCATTCCTCTTGGGAGCCAGTGTCCTCGCTGACACACTGTCTGGTGTCTGGCTTTGATACCATTTGTTACAGCCCATGACCATTGCTAGCAGATATTGTCCTCTTTTGGCGGCTTTCCCTTTTGGGCTCCCCTCAAGGTTTTAAAACACGTTTACTAGGAAGAGGTTTTCACATTCTTATATGGAATGATTTGTTCCCCTCTCTAACCGATGTGAGATCTCACANGGTCAAACTTTTTGTTTTTGTTTTTGTTTTTGGGATGTAGCATAAATAT
>NW_019655097.1:0-445 GCF_002806865.2 Cucurbita pepo subsp. pepo
CTATGCATGTGTCATGGTCTCAAGTTGCGATGCCGTCGTTAGCCTTACAGGAATGCCTTGCCTTAACCGAAAATAGAAGTAGCACGTGGCTTGAGTATTTAAAGAAATACTCAGTAAGTGACCTAACTATTGGGGTTAAATGCAAGAACATGCGAATGCAATGACGGGACCTATCATATCAATCTATTTTCCAACAGCATTATCCTAACAGGCAGCTTGGATGTGTACNGTTAGTTCGCACAGCACTGGGCCTCTTTTCCTGTTGGGCGAGCCTGCTCTAGTAGCTCTTTATGCTGGAACATCCATTAGAATTAGTAACCGTCACGACACCATTATGTAAAATATAATGATACTTCACCTGCCTAGTGGTGTATGCGTCCATACTCTCGTGATAGAATAGGCGTTAGGGGTGTACATGGTCTGGGTTGGGAGATTTTTTTGACCC
>NW_019655098.1:0-445 GCF_002806865.2 Cucurbita pepo subsp. pepo
ACTAAACTTGGGAGGGATTGTGTATATATCAAGAGAGTGTTTGTAAAAGGTTTTTTTCTCCAAGAAGAAGACCTTCCATGTACCATTATCACTCTATTTAAAGAGTCATATTTGCATGTTCATGCAAATTTGAGATCACCAAATTTTGACACTCAAAATTCCACTCAAATGTTTCGGGTTATGTGGCAAGCATGATTGTTTGAGTTAACCAAATTTTGACACTCAAAATTCCACTCAAATTTGTGGGGTTTATTTGGCAAGCATGCAAGTTTGGTTAAACCAAATTTTAAAACCTCAAAATTCCATTAACATGGATTTTTCCATTAAATGAAGTCAACATTTTGACTTTCTTCTTTTTTGATTCAACAATTAATTTGAATGATCAATTTCAAATTAAAGNCCAGATGTCAATCCCAATCAATTCCGACATATAATTGATTAAGAT
>NW_019655099.1:0-445 GCF_002806865.2 Cucurbita pepo subsp. pepo
GAAGCAAGGAGTATGTGACTATGTAGCAGGAGAATGCTAGAAACATCAAGTGTCGAATCTTGATTTGAATCTTAGACATGAGTAGCTACACATTTGTGACTGCGAGGGGATAGTCTTCCTTATCTTTTCTATCATTCACTATGAAATTTCTTTAACTTTTATGTCATTTTCTTTTACAAACTAGATAGACTAGTCATGAAAATTTTTATTCATTTCAAATAAATTGAATTGCATTGTTACCTGATTTAATTTTAAAGGAATACCTCGTACAAATTTAATTATTTTTTTACGACTATTAATACGAATTCAAGTTCGTATGTTGTCCGAAAGACAAATAAGAAAATAAAGAAATAAAAANAAAATAAACACATACATATATCATATATGATTGTATGTTATTCATAATTCTTGCGTTCCAAGGATAGAATTTAGTCCCGCACGCTAA
>NW_019655100.1:0-444 GCF_002806865.2 Cucurbita pepo subsp. pepo
GGAAGGAATACTCCAGTACCTGGAACAGGGAGGCGCGGTGGAGGATGCCTTGGATGTGCAGTAGGCCATGTGGGTGGACCAGTTGGGATTGGCACAGGAGGAGGGAACGGCATAGGTGATGCTACGGGAGAGACAATGAGGGGTGGGATGCCATTTGGTGGCGGCATTTGGGGACGAATGGGTGGCGCTGGTAGAACCCCTGTTGATGGAACTGAAGGGTAGTGCTTATGTCCAGGGGAAAGACGAGGGTTCGGCGATCTACCAGATGGAGGACCCCAACTGGAAAATGGACCTACATTCAAAGATGTGCGTTGCCCATCAGAGGGTACAGCTCTTTTTGGTTGTGATTTGGTCAAGGTAACAAGTATACGTTGCTTGCGGATGGCGGGAATTGCATGCTTAGCAAAATCTGCAGATTTTCCTTCCACAACAAGAAGGGTTCTG
>NW_019655101.1:0-444 GCF_002806865.2 Cucurbita pepo subsp. pepo
GTGTAATCAAAACTGACTTAACATGCACCACATGCTCATGTAAAGTCTTTGAATAAATTAAAATATCATCAAAATACATGACAACATGTTTTTCTAAATATTCTCTCAGTGATTTATGAAGCACCTAAATGTGCTAGGAGCATTAGTTAACCCAAAAGGCATAATTAATTGCTGATCAATTAAATGTATGAGGTTGTTGATCAATTAAAGGTATGGGCTTAACTAATTGATCATCACATGCATCTGCAGAATTCAAAGGGACAAGAGTTGTTTTTCTACCATCTTTTGGGTTAAACCCATGAGCTTAACTAATTTGATCACGCTTCTACGGTAAGTTTTCATGGGTTAGCTAGTAGCTTCTATAAGAAATTTATAAAAGATTTTAGCACCATGGCTACACCAATGAATGACTTAGTGAAAAAGAATTTTATTTTTACATGGGGG
>NW_019655102.1:0-444 GCF_002806865.2 Cucurbita pepo subsp. pepo
AAGCACGTTCTAAATAAACTGAGTAACGGTCGACGTTTTTATAATTTTTTAAGGGGAATGAAAAGGCATAGTGATTTAGATTATAATTTCGAAGAAACGGAGTGTATAAAATAGTAAAGAGTGGTTAAAATTGAAAACCTAATTTGGAAACCCTAATCGAGGGCGTTTGAAGCATGTGTTAAATAAACTGAGTAATAGTCTACGTTTTTCACAATTTTAGTGGGGAATGATCAGGCATAATGATTTAGAATAGAAATTCGAAGAAACGAAGTGCATAAAATAGTAAAAGAGTGCTTATAGTCGAAACCCTAATCTGGGATGTTAGAAGCACATGCAAAAAAATTCGAGTACAGCTCGACATTTGCAAAATTTTTTTCAGGATTGACCAGGCTCAATGATTTAAAGTAGAATGTCAAAGAAACAGAGTGTATAAAATAGTAAAAG
>NW_019655103.1:0-444 GCF_002806865.2 Cucurbita pepo subsp. pepo
TACATTTTTTAAAACGTAAAAACTAAGTCTCCAAATTTTTTTGTTTTTTCTCCACAAGAGTGGGGTTTTAAATTATTAATAAAAAACAAAAATAATAAAATAGTTTTAAAATGTCCATAATTTCGTAAAAAAATATTCTTGAACTTTTAAAAATGGTCTATAATACTCTTGATTTTTTTTAAAAAAAAGAGTCCAAATCTTAAAACGGTTTCAATGATACCTTTTAGAAAGTATTTAAAACATAACCGTCAGACTTTTTTAAAGTTAAAAAACTTTAAAAATTAAAAAAAATACTCATATCATTAATAATATAAACAAAACTAAAAGAAGGGTAAATAAATGATTTTTCTTTATATATTAATAATAACAAAAATTTTATACAAGAATATTTTTAACTTCATAAATTATTAAATTTGAAAGCGTTTTTTTTTTTTTTTTTAAGTT
>NW_019655104.1:0-444 GCF_002806865.2 Cucurbita pepo subsp. pepo
AAAGGACTAAGGGGATTGTGCATGATAAAAATGCTCGCAATTCAAGGAAGCACACGCAAAGATTGGTTCAGACACCCTTTACCATTCTTTCTTCACTACCTATAAAGACAATATAAATATGAGACGAAATGGGCTGCTTGTATGTGCACAAGCTATCCTATTTATAGGAGAGCATCTCAACTTATTGTTACGCCCTCCACTTGTTTGTTTAAAGGCCTTCAACAAGCCAATTACCCACTACCAATGTTCTTACCTTACTTAAGTCTCATTGTGGTATTTGTAGTAACTGCCCATGACATGTGGATTTCACTCACCCAGTCCATGTGGTCTTGAATCACTAAATATGGGAGGCACCTAAATGTCGAAGGTTATATTTCTGCTATAAAAAAAACTATCCATAATTACCCCTTGCACCATGTTGGTGGGGTGTAACCCTTCGTAGCT
>NW_019655105.1:0-444 GCF_002806865.2 Cucurbita pepo subsp. pepo
AACCTCTCCCTAGCAGACGCGTTTTAAAACCTTGAGAGAAAACCCGTAAGGGAAAACCCAAAAAGGACAATATCTGCTATGGTGAGTTTGGGCTGTTACATCTGTCTTTAATGCCTTAATTAGTTGACATCTGTCTTTAATGCCTTAATTAGTTGAGCTCTGTTCAGTTTGATTGGTTGGGTAGAAAGGAGGTTGATCTTGTTTTAGAAAAATGTAGCTTTTTTATAATCATATTACAATGTCTTCATCACAGATATGATTGTGCTGTCTGATATTTTCAAAGTCTCTCGACATCAACTTTCATGTTATATTCATTTTGTAGTTCTTAATTAAGAAGCTGAATCATGGATGAAATTGGGTGTTTTAGGAACAAAGTTTTTTGTTGTGTGTGAGCCCGGGACAGTGCACATGGAGGGTCTTCTGAAGTACATTTATGAGTTATAC
>NW_019655107.1:0-444 GCF_002806865.2 Cucurbita pepo subsp. pepo
ATGGTGCACAATCCATTCTCGATGTCTTGTACCTTCGTACATCACCTTTATGTCGTCGATACAAGCCGGTGTGGCTTTGAAGTACTATTCGACATCAAAGATGAAGTTTTCCAACTCTTTGGCATTTCGGTTCCCTTTGAAAAGTTTAGGGTCTGGAAACTTCAGTTTGTTTGATCCTGTATTAGTTTGCCCAGCCGAGACGTTCTCCACGGCTTTCATGGTCACCTCGATTCGGGTTCTCATGGCAGACATCTTTTCTTGGATGTCATCAATCGTTGTTCTGAATTCATCAGCTAATCCATTGAACAAACTCATCATTGTATTTTGTAGCACGTCGAACTCTTAGCCACGTCCCTTCTTGTGCGCGACAGAGCTATTGGGGCTACCAGACGGTCTTGGGCTGCTCGTAGGAGTAACTTTTTCTTCGAGTGAGGTCACTCGAAA
>NW_019655108.1:0-444 GCF_002806865.2 Cucurbita pepo subsp. pepo
GTAATGGTTAACATTGAGAATAGGCTGAATGGGATAAAGGCTTCTTTTGTCATAATCGTTCTAGAAACAAAAAGTTCTTCCTTATTTCAGCACAATTATTCATTGGTTTTGTATAAACCGTTTGTTCTTGGATAAACTGCTGAAATACTTCGCAATTCAATTGCTCATTGTTGTTTTGCTGTTTTGCAGATATTGAAGTTACAGCAGAGGATTCAATCTCAGCAGGCTGGAAAAGCTAAAGTGTAACATGTTTTATTGTTGTTTTTCAGCTGTACGTCCTAAACTTCTGTTTTTCTTTTTGCTATCTCTCTTGTACCAGTTAAAAGTTACACTGCACACTCAAAAGCTTGACAATATTTAATTAGTTCGATTTTGATTATAGATACATGCACTTCCTATGTTGAACATTCGTATTTCTTGCAAAATAGTTAACGAGAACTCAGC
>NW_019655109.1:0-444 GCF_002806865.2 Cucurbita pepo subsp. pepo
AGTTTGTAAATTAATACACAATAACTAAATTTAAATATTTAAAAGTATTAACTTTTTATTTTTATATAATTCATGTTGAATGTTTAAATTAGTAGATATTGTTTTGAATGATTAAAAGTTGAATGTGCGTACTAACCAGTTTGGAAAAATCAACAAAAACAAAATCATATCTAAGATTTGGAAAAATCAACAAAAACAAAATCATATCTAAGATTTGATGTCGAAGGTTGATTAGTAGAAGAAAAGATAAAATAAACACAAATTGGCGTAGAATTAGGTGAAAGCGAAGTAGGAATATAAATAGATATTAGATGATCATTTGCGTAATTATATCTAATTCATATAATTATTCAGGCTTATCACGGATTACTTTTTATAATACAACACGATTTAATTTTTTTTAAAAGTATTAAAGCTGATGAATTGGCGAGATGCGGATGGGCA
>NW_019655110.1:0-444 GCF_002806865.2 Cucurbita pepo subsp. pepo
GGTAATACATCTTAGTCAATCTTTCTCCTAGCACTGCAAAAGGGAACAAATTTGAACTATCTGTTTATTCAAAATCACTGCTATGTGTGTGACGTCTGATGTTCTGTTTCTCATTTTGACAAGGGACATATTCCTTGGTGCATAATAAGATGTTGATTCAATAGCACTATTGTGGCTTAGAACTCCTTCCCCTTTTTTCAAAATTTTCTTTCCTGCATAATGGGTTCCCCTCGTGAACCCTAACCATAGATTACTCTGCCATCTGCCATTGCTGCATCCATCATCCACTGTTGCCTCCGTCTGTGTCTTTTGTCATTCTTGCGTTTGCAGTCTTTGTTTGTTTTCGTTTGCAATGGATCATAGTAGTTGTTGTATCAACAAAGTTATTGCAATGGATTGTGAAGATCCGCCCTTGTTTGGAGGGCACTTTTTTATTTCTTCCAT
>NW_019655111.1:0-444 GCF_002806865.2 Cucurbita pepo subsp. pepo
TTGTTGTACCCTTCTCTGAAGGGAAATCCTTGTGGATGTTAGGCAGGTGGTGTGAGATTACACATCGATTTTAAGAGGGGAACGAACTATTCCTTATAATGGTATGGAACCTCTCCCTAGTATATGCATTTTAAAACCTTGAGGAGAAACCCAGAATGAAAAGCCCAAAGATGACAATATTTGTTACCAATGGGTTTGAGCTGTTACAAATGGTATCAGAGCAGCGAGGACACTGGTCCCCCAAGAGAGTGGATTGTGAGATCCCACATCGGTTGGAGAAGGGAACGAAACATTCCTTATAAGGATGTGGAAACCTCTCTCTAAAGGGAAAGTTCAGAAAGGAAAGCCTAAAGAGGACAATATCTGCTTTTAAGTAAAGCTCCAACTACAGCTAATGCAACGTATTTTTACTAGGGGAGTTGCCTGCTGCAAGAATTAAAGCAG
>NW_019655112.1:0-444 GCF_002806865.2 Cucurbita pepo subsp. pepo
AAAAAAAAACTAACCTCACGCTCTTCCTCTCCATCATCTTCCAGCACATCCTCCTCTCCAGCCTCTATAGGAGCAGACAAAGCAGATGCTTTGCTTGAACGCCCACGGCGCTCTTTTCGCTCCTTTATCTCAAGTAACTTTGACTCAGCAGCCTTTTGACGTTTGAACCTCGCAATCTACAAACAAATATTAAAAAATAAGTTCAAGAATGGAACTGCAGTTCCATCCACAATATTAAGAAACATCTCATATTATGCAAGATTTGATGATTTAAAATCTGTGTCATGACATCAAAACCCAGTCACCCCATCATCATCAATAATCGCTCCCCTATCTCGAGCAGAAAAAAATCTCAAAATGCGAAGCGGGTATACTTACTTTCCGAGCCCTTCGATCTGCAAGGGAATTTCCTTCAGTAGATGTTTCAAGTTCCTCTTTTGGCAC
>NW_019655113.1:0-444 GCF_002806865.2 Cucurbita pepo subsp. pepo
CAGGCGCTTCGAGTTCTCGGCAAGAAATTTGTCGACAAAGTCCTCGTCGGAAAGCATGGCGGCGAGCAAATGTTGAGTCTGGGACGAGACGAGGCCGAAGCTCGACATCTGCCGAGCACGGCGGACGACGACATCGTTGTAAGAATAAATAATTCCAACTCGAAAACCAGGGAGGCCCATGTCTTTGGACAAGCTATAAAGAATATGGATGAGCTCCTTCTTGCAATGCTCCATTTGTTCAACAATCTCAGCGATGCTGGTGAAGGTTGGGGCTTTGAAGACAGTGGCAGAGTATATTTCATCGCATATTAAGTGAATGTCGTGTTGATTCACAAAGGTGACGAGGGTTTTAAGAGTGTCACGGTCGTACGTTGTGCCTAAGGGATTTGAGGGATTGGTGATTATAACACCCTTCACTTTCATGTTGGCCTCTTGAGCCTTTTT
>NW_019655114.1:0-444 GCF_002806865.2 Cucurbita pepo subsp. pepo
CAACATCATAAACATAATGAATAAATGACACGTGCAAGGACCACTAGCCACGTGCCGTCATACGTCAAACAAGTCGTCAAACCAATCCGATAGTAAGAGCACTTGCTTGGTTTTCCTTAGCCAGCTTTCTCCCTATATTTGAGTACGTTTGCTTTTCGTGCCAGGAAATTGCTCAAAGTATCACCGATTGTCGTTTCCAATTAGAACGTACATCTCGTTTCATTAGTAANATAAAATTAAACTGTATACTTATCTTAATTTCCTTCAACAAGGTCAACGTTGCTTTAGAATGGTCTAAACTGCAAAAATTGGGCAAAATACCCTTTACCGAGCGGAGAAGCTAGATTATGAGCTGCGAAGCAAAGTCAATGAGGCGTGGATGCATGTTTCTAAGCGATTGAGATTGTTAAGTGTTGCCGTTACAGAATCTTCTTGTGTTTCATT
>NW_019655115.1:0-444 GCF_002806865.2 Cucurbita pepo subsp. pepo
AGAAATTACGCTAAATTATATAAAAAATGTGGTGGTAACACGTAACGACTTGATAATGACTTGAATGATTATCTGGATTATGTCTAAAAAGGACCCTTTGCACGCCTCCGTTACATTTTGGGAGGCCTACCCTTTGCACGCCTCCGTTACATTTTGGGAGGCCTACCCTTTGCACGCCTCCGTTACATTTTGGGAGGCCTACCCTTTGCACGCCTCCGTTACATTTTGGGAGGCCTACCCTTTGCACGCCTCCGTNGCCCCATATAAACTGTCTACCTGAGACTATCCCTTGGTCCGTAGGTCTTGACACAAGGTTAGAATTCTAGCTCTTCCGGAGTGGTATCTCACTGATGGCTCGGGCCCCCAGAAGGGGGCCTTCGTTGCCCTCCACCTAAGCTGCGCAGGAAAGGCCCGAAGCCAATACCAGGAAACAGTGAAGCTTCA
>NW_019655116.1:0-444 GCF_002806865.2 Cucurbita pepo subsp. pepo
TGAAGCAAAACTGCAAGTGCTGGAGGTCAGAGACGAGGACAATTTTGAATTTAATTTTTTTTTAGTGTTAATTTCATTTGGTCTATTCGTATTTAATATCCGTGTGTTTGGGGCAACTCGAACCAATTGCTTGACCTTATTTTTTTTTTGGTCTTCTTTTTTAATNTGGGGTCTGGTATAGGTCGGAAAAATCTCACTTTATGCAGCAAGCTCAGTTATCAAAGAAGTACAGAAGTTGGTGCTCGATCCAAAGTGAGTAACTCTGTCCTTCCAACTTTTGTTGTTCTTCTTGTTGTAAAATCCTTTATCAGTATGAAAGAAAAAAGGGCGGACCCTAGTGATGTTTGATCCCTCGTTAGGTTCTATGTTTTTCTTTGGGCGTGACCGAGATCTTTGTAATTAGAAAAAAAAAAAAATTGAAATAAACTCATTTTGGGGATTAAA
>NW_019655117.1:0-444 GCF_002806865.2 Cucurbita pepo subsp. pepo
CGCGCTCACGCGCCAGCAGCACGCTAGGAGTGCGTAGTCACATGCGCGGGAAGGTGTCAGTCGCAGGCTACACACGCGCTTGCTTCCGCGTAGTCGCGATCGGCCGACCCGGCCTTGTCGGCTCGGCTCGCGTCGCGGTTCGGCCCGACTTGCAGGTGACACGTGTCGACGCCTAGCTGGAGCTGCGTTGCTCCAGCCGATGGTCAAAGCGTGTCTGGCGCCTGTCGCCGCCCTCCACCGCTCGCCGGCCGTTTTTTTTCTTTCTCTTTCTTCTTTCTTCTCTGTCCTCTTAAAACCGAAACCCAGTCTGTTTTTTCCGATTTTCATAACTTTGATCCGTAGATCGGATCGATATGATTTCTTCGAGAAAGTTCTAGATCGTGTTACNTATTTAAGAACGTCAGAAGTTCGCTCACCATTCTCGGACGACTCTCGGATCTCCGC
>NW_019655118.1:0-444 GCF_002806865.2 Cucurbita pepo subsp. pepo
CGAGGTCAATTAATATACATCTATATACTTCTCCTCGTCTCAATTTTGTCTTTATGTTATATCTTAAAAGGTGATAATTTTTTGTAGCTCATTAATACGTGGGTAGTGGAATCTGTTGGATGATGAAAGTCTCACATCGGCTAATTTAGAGAATGATCCTGTGTTTATAATAAAANCTGTGTTTATAATAAAAAAAAAATACTAGCCATGAGAACTTATACTCAAAGTACGACGAGAGTCGTGTTCATCTAACATGGTATTAGAAGTCATAGTAAAAAACGTACTCAAAGTGGACAATATCTGTAACGACCCAGATCCACCGCTAGCGGATATTGTTCTCTTTGGATTTTCCCTTTCGGGCTTCCCCTCAAGGCTGCGTCTACTAGGGGAATGTTTTCACACACTTATAAATTGTGGTTTGTTCTCCTCCCCAACCAATGTGGG
>NW_019655119.1:0-444 GCF_002806865.2 Cucurbita pepo subsp. pepo
ACCACCCTCTCCGCCGCCAGCCCTCCAACTAGAACTGCCAGCCCTCCAACTATAACTGCCAGACTCCGAACATGCATCCACTGCCACGCCATTATTGTTCCCAACAGTACTCATCTCCTTCCCAAAATGAAGATGAAAGGGCAATACCATTTTCCCACAACCACTGGGTCGGAGTTGATCTCCGGGAGTCAGGCTCGTAGTGTGTCAAGGCTTGAGCTTGAGANTGAGACTCATGCAGTTTATACGTTTATTGATTTGGAATAGTGGCGTACCTCAATACACATTATGTTACTTGTAAATTTAACATAAGTACCAGTCCCTATTTAATATCTATTATATAGACACTAACTTGTTTGTCCAACGTTGAGAGCTGTTACAGACCGACTCGAATAAAATAACATACAATCATTGAGAAGAAAGGCACACAGGCAAAAAAATATTTTA
>NW_019655120.1:0-444 GCF_002806865.2 Cucurbita pepo subsp. pepo
AATAGATTTTGATATAATTCAACAAAAGTTTATAAAAAAGATAGGTAGAAATCATTAACAAACATACCAAAAACACAAACATACCAAAAACAAAAACAAAGTATACATTCAAAACATAAAAATCTNCTTACTCTTTTCTTGAACTTTAAATTAAAAATTGCAAGAGGACTGACAAATAGATATAGAAAAGTAAGATGAAATTTTTTGCAAACTTTAAAAACAATAAAATATTTTTTTAAAAAATATAAACCAATACATTTACCATTTTGTACCATTTTAGATTTAATTAAAAAACTAGCATGGAAAACAAAATACAAACTAAGTACCAAAAATCTACCTCGGTGGCCACATAACTCCCAAAAATTTTCGAGGTGGACCAATAAATCAATTATCACCTTAAAAAAGAAAAAGGTAATATCTTGTAAGTATAAATAAACTCAATAA
>NW_019655121.1:0-444 GCF_002806865.2 Cucurbita pepo subsp. pepo
GTCGGAAGCATCGGTTTCTATTTCAAATGGCTTTGTGACATTTACCAACCCGAAGACAGGGTCCCTCGTCATGGTTGATTTCAGATTTTCAAAGGCCATTTGACAATCATTCGACCATGACCAAGGGTGGTCTTTCTTCAACAGCTCTGTCAATGGGGCGGNCTAATCCTAAGAAGGACCGCAACTCAGATACGGAAGTAGGAACTTTCCAGTCTTGGATAGCTTTTATCTTGTCGCTATCCATACTAATCTGTCCACATCTGACAACATGTCCAAGGAAGTTGATGCATGTTTGTGCGAATGCACATTTCTCTTTCTTCACATACAGTTGGTTCTGTCGTAGCTTGTCAAACACCAGCTTCAAGTACACTTTGTGTTCCTCGAGGGTTGTGCTGTAGACAATGATGTCGTCGAGGTATACTATGACGAACTGATCCAGGTATT
>NW_019655122.1:0-444 GCF_002806865.2 Cucurbita pepo subsp. pepo
TGAAAATTTTTCCCCATGAATATGATCTCCTTATGTCGATTATTTTCTCTTTGCTTCCTTCTCCAATTGATGGAGATATCTTTTGTATAACAAGGGGAGATTGAGAACCATTTTAAAACGAGTGTCCTTTTCTATAACAAGGACACTGCATTTGGGGTGTTGGTGAGAAGAGTTTTTCTTTATATAATAGTCAAACAAAGTTATTTAATCTNTACCTTTAACTTTCTTTAGAAGTTGTTAGGAGAAGTATGCTATTGGAGTTGGGAGAGAAAAAAAAGTGTAACCTATGTTTTGAGATAAGTTAGNGGAGTTGGGAGAGAAAAAAAAGTGTAACCTATGTTTTGAGATAAGTTAGGTATGATAACTAAACCCTAACCTAACAAATGAACACCCTTAATATCCCTTTCGTTTTTTGATTTTTCTTTTAATAGAGTTTTACATAAA
>NW_019655123.1:0-443 GCF_002806865.2 Cucurbita pepo subsp. pepo
ATACGCTCGGACCCTTTCCTCCTAGTTTCAATTCTTCAGAAACGTTTAAGGTTAGTAGGACTACCTTTAAGCTTGTTTAAATGTTTGGAGTCAAGTTTGAATTATTTATGCATATTTAGTCTTAACTCATTTAAATTATTTTCTACAAAATTAGGCTTAATTAGTTTAAATTAGTAGGGGTAGGTCAAAATTATTTCATCCAAAATTAGGTGAGTCAAATTCCATAGTAGAATTTTAATTATGATTGCTGGACTCCATAGAGTTAAAATTCAGAGAGCAACGTTAAGTTAGCATCAACGGGTCGTAGTAGCTTCGGCCTTCGGCCTAGGCTAACCAAGTAAGTGGCCCTACTCTAGTTATAATTGTGTGCTTTATAATGACACATGCCCGTGGCTTCACACTTGTCATATGCCCGTATATGCAAACTGTTATGAAATGATATG
>NW_019655124.1:0-443 GCF_002806865.2 Cucurbita pepo subsp. pepo
CAAAGTCATGAATCCGACGTACTGGAATCAAGATCCATACAAGAAAAAGACTTTTTCAAAACCGTTTGTTTCTCACTCCTACTCATACAGAGAATATCAGATGGCATGGTTCAATGTCATTTGGTATCAAAATTATGAGCACTCATGGTTTATCCAATTTTGCCCGAATTCTCATAAAATTCATTATCCATTTTGGTTCATCAAATTGTGGAAAATCTTTGGATCAGCCAAAGATATATTCCCGTTCCAATACAGGAATCCTTCCACTACTTTATAAAAAATATATTCAAAACCCCATTTCCATTAACCATGCGCTTTTGCGTATACTTTCAAATTTCTTGGATTTTAACTTAGAATTTTCAAATAAAAGAAGCGGAAGACCAAATAAAACAGGTCTTCAAGACTATTAAAATCAAATGGTGGGATAAATATACTTATACCCA
>NW_019655125.1:0-443 GCF_002806865.2 Cucurbita pepo subsp. pepo
ATCAAAAACCATGAGATTCTAGAATAGCAGCTTGTCACGGTATTAATGCAAGTGACTAAGCTTCCAAATGAAAATTTTGACCTTCTTTGGGGAGTTCCTTTTCCAATTTAGAGAAAAATGGATGCATTGCCTTTGAAACCGCTAGTTGCAAGGTCTATAGATAAGAGTTTTAGTTGATAAGGCCATTTGTTCCTTTATTTCCAATCCAAAAGTCTTCCCTTAAGACGGGTGAATGGTTGATAAGGTGGGATAGCAATGCCCATTCATTGATTTATTTTCCTTCTTTTGGGTGTCTTCTCAAGCCTAGGCCCCAACAATCATTTCAGTCATTTTAAGTCTTCCAAATAGATGCTTCCTTTTACTGGATAGACATAAAGCATGGGATAAGAAATATAAAGAGGTTTTAATCCAGCCCAAGTATTTGACAAAACAAGTTAGATGAA
>NW_019655127.1:0-443 GCF_002806865.2 Cucurbita pepo subsp. pepo
AAATGGAAGAAGAAAAGATGGAATGGAGAGAAAGGATGGCAAAAATGCAGATTGAACATGAGAAACAAATGATGCAAATGCAAGCTACAATCCCTTCAAAATCCCTTCAAAACCCCAAAATAATGGCGAAGAAGAAGCCCATGTGATCGATGAACGAGCCAAAGAAACTGCCGGGTCATCAAGAGGAGAACGGAGATTCAGAGCAACAACCCAAAATTTCCATGGATAAATCTGTGGAGAAGTCTCAGTTGCAGATGTTGAAATTCCTGAACGAGCGCCTTTTGAAGGAGAAAGTAGAGATTGAAAAAGAAAATAAAGATTTCGAAATGGAGATTGAAAGGTTAGAGAATGAAGTGGCTGAGCTGAGTGAGAGTTCTTTCTATCTCAAGCAGGAGAAGGAAGAGAATGAGAAGGTAATCTCTGAGCTCATGAAGAAAATTGAA
>NW_019655128.1:0-443 GCF_002806865.2 Cucurbita pepo subsp. pepo
GTGGGCCCATAACCCATAGGTCCCAGGATCGAAACTTGGCTCTGATACGTACAATAAGTAACATTTCCATCAATTACAAGCTTGGTATAATTTTTGGTTTCACAAGAATACTCATACTCTCATTTCCATCAATTACAAGCTTGGTATAATTTTTGGTTTCACAAGAATACTCATACTCAAAGACAAACATGGCTTTGATACAAACAATAAATAACATTCCCATCAAGAAAAGAAAATTGGTCTCTGATTAAAGAATAGATAAATTCAAGGTTTCGCTGACAAATATTGTCGTCAAATGCAAATATTGTCTTCAACCTCACGATTATAAATGCAAATATTAGGGATCAATGATATTAATATATTAATTAACTCTTGGTTTTAAAATGCGTCTACTATGTTGAAAGTTTCGCCCTACTTTGACCAATGCATCGTGTAACGGTCAT
>NW_019655129.1:0-443 GCF_002806865.2 Cucurbita pepo subsp. pepo
TAGTATTGGCCGTGTAATGACGAATTTTCCTTTCGAGCCTTTCCTTCAATGTTTTCGCGCCCTTACAATGAATGTTTCGTTCCTCTCTCCAACTAATGTGGGATTTCACGATCTACCCTCTTGGGAGCCAGTGTTCTCACTAACAGGCCGTTTAGTGTCTGGCTCTGATAACATTTGTAACAGCTCAAGTCCACCACTAACACACATTATCCTCTTTGGGTTTTCGGTTTTCACACCCTTACAAGGAATTTGTTGTTCCTCTCCCCAATCAATATGAGATTTCACAAATGGTCCGTTTAACACCAAATAATTGAAGAACTCGAACCTCTTACCTCTTGAGTCGGAGGTATATATCTAGATCAGCTAAACTAGATTTAGCTTGAATTTCGGTCGCATTATGCGCGTCTTTCATTTAGAGCTAACCCTTTACCGAAAAGTTCAAA
>NW_019655130.1:0-443 GCF_002806865.2 Cucurbita pepo subsp. pepo
TGACTAAACAAATTCTCAGTGGGAAAAGTTGATCTCTAAAAATGGATGAACAATTTTGAGTGTACACGGAATCATGCACTTCCATCTGTGGCTGTTACACTAAGTTGAATCTTACTTGCGTATCTGAAAGTGGGTCCATTGATTAGAGATTGGGGCAAGTTTAGTGCATGAATTAATAGAAAGTACGCATTAAATACTTCAACTTCTAATAATATATGTGTATGTATGTACCAAACCTTCAGTATCGATTTATCATGCTCACGTATCAAGTTTCCAATTTTCTAATCCAATTTTGATAATAAATCNGCATTTTTATCAGAGAAGGTAAGATTATCATTCATTCTTCGGCCACGTTTTTTTCACATATGCCTTTTTGAACGTTCAGAACTATCTACTGCACACTCTACCTACCTCCAGGTGGATAAACTTGATGTTTTCCATAC
>NW_019655131.1:0-443 GCF_002806865.2 Cucurbita pepo subsp. pepo
CTTCCTTCATATCATATCATTTGTCATATCATTTCTCAAATTGTTTATCTTATTATTTATCATATCATTCATGCATATGCCGGGGTTGTATTTCATGCTAGTTTGTCGTTTTGCATATCAATCATATCATATCATTCATGTCGCACATATGTCATATCATAACGTTTTTATTCTTTCAGACATAACAATCCACATCATGCACANCCACATCATGCACATATCAGATTATATATCATAACAGTCACATGACATATCACGAGCATGTCTTCAACATATCATATCTTAGCATATCATATCATATCATAAACATATCAATTCATCAAACACAGCATAACAATCACATCTCATAGAACATACATATCATTTCATAACAGTTTGCATATATGGCCATATGACATGTGTGAAGCCACGGGCGCGTGTCATCATACAACACACAATTATAA
>NW_019655132.1:0-443 GCF_002806865.2 Cucurbita pepo subsp. pepo
AATTTTATCAGGATCTAATTAAAACTCTATTTAAAATATAAAAGGTGATATTAACGACTTCCTCAAAAAAAAAAATTTAGGTAAATCATATTCATTTAACATTGGTCTAGCAAATTCTTGTAAAGTGATTTTTTTTTTTTTTCAACCACACCCTTTGAGGAGTCATTGAGAAAAGTCATGATAATTGTTGAGGAGTCCTTGAGAGAAGTCATGATAAAAATCATTCTCTTCACAAAAAATTTCAATTTTCATACTATCTAATTTTCCTCCATGGTCACTTCTTAGTAATTAAAAAAAATCTTTTTCATTTTGAACTATTTTACAAAACTAGCCAATCTTTTTAANACTTCTTAGTAATTAAAAAAAATCTTTTTCATTTTGAACTATTTTACAAAACTAGCCAATCTTTTTAACAAAACATCATTTTTATGTTTTATCATCAA
>NW_019655133.1:0-443 GCF_002806865.2 Cucurbita pepo subsp. pepo
TATAAAGACCCAAATAACCTATAAAGAAGTTTCAGAGAGCCGAGCATTACTGTTGTCACAATCCTTTTAAAGAAAGATGGGCCCAAATAACCTATAAAGAAGTTTCAGAGAGCCATTCTTGTCACAATCCTTTTAAGAAAAAGTTTCAGAGAGCCATTCTTGTCACAATCCTTTTAAGAAAGATGGGCCCAAATAACCTATAAAGAAGTTTCAGAGAGCCATTCTCAGGGGCCGAAGTGCAAAGCCCCGTAGTCTATCCGTGGTCATCTATCCGTGGTCAGGAAGGCAGGCATGTTGTCCGCTCTCGTCACATAGGTCATCTGTCGTCACAATCCTTTTAAGAAAGATGCGCCCAAATAACCGNTCTATCCGTGGTCAGGAAGGCAGGCATGTTGTCCGCTCTCGTCACATAGGTCATCTGTCGTCACAATCCTTTTAAGAAA
>NW_019655134.1:0-443 GCF_002806865.2 Cucurbita pepo subsp. pepo
AAAAAAAAAAAAAAAAAAAAAAAAAAAAAAAAAAGTTGAAAGTTGAAATAATCGCATTTCTTTTCATCATCATATTCACATCTCGTCGTATTCACCCGCCATTGAAATCCCCAAGCTCTGACCTCGTCTCCCCAGCTTCTTAGCCCTAACCCCCAAAAACAGTGTTCAATTTCCACTCAAATTCGTCCAGAAAACGGCTCTCGTTTCAGTTTCTCTTCAACGGCAATCACCTCCATCTCCATCCTTGCAGCGATTCGTATCTCTCTCTCAGGATTGGGCCGTTTAAGGTATTCGTCGATCACTTTTGGTTTAGCTTTCCTTCTTTTGGTGTTGATGTTTGATTTGAACGCATGCTAGTAATCGGTTTCGTTGTTTCGGGAATCTGATTGATTCCTCTTTCTTTTGGGGTGTGTTAATTTGGGTGTCTCCTCCTGTTGTTGTTT
>NW_019655135.1:0-443 GCF_002806865.2 Cucurbita pepo subsp. pepo
ACATGACACGATTGAGAGGTAGAGAACCCTGTGATTGTGTAAGTCCGTCTAGGAAAACTACATCTACAGCTTCTGTTTTTTTGCTTTTGATCTCTTAGTTTTGTCCTTCAGCCACACTCTCCTGCAAAGGCAAATATTACACTACTGAGTTGTTTGTTTCTAAAATCTCGTGCAAAGGAATTCTATCACAATGCTAATCACTATAATAATACCACCAAATTGACAATTTTGTGGCGCGTAAAAATGATCTACGAGCTCTTTCGAGTGAAACTCGANTCCATTAAGGTTCAGCATCCGTTGGTACACTGCCTAGTGTCATCTTGTCTGCTTTTGCTCTTACATATCGTTGTCAGCCTTACAATTTTGAGGCTACACATTACTAGGAGTGTCTCATTCTCTTCCATAATTTCGATTGTTACGTTACTATGAGCATCACCGGCTCT
>NW_019655136.1:0-443 GCF_002806865.2 Cucurbita pepo subsp. pepo
CATTTTTTATGGCCAAAATATATAATTATAGATTTTTTTTATTTTTTTTATTATTTTTTTTTACAAAAGGAGGGGTAGTAAAAAAAACCCATAATTTATTTTTATTTTTTAAATTTTTTAAAAACCCATTATTTATTTTTTATTTTTTAAAAATCATTTGGTTTCATTAATTTCCTTATAGATCTCTTATTATTATTANGTTAGGAAAAGTTTATACAACATACTAAAATAATATTATTTTTATCAAAATTTATTGGCTAAAAAAACAAATTTTATTTTCCATATCTAAATTCTATTTATATTAAATTCTTAAATCCACGGCGCTTCACAAAATTCTTTAAAGAAAAAAAAATTGGATAATGAAATGAGAGAGTGATATACCCTTAGGAAACGACATGTCGTGTATCCCGAAGTCTTAATCAATTAATGTAAAACAAATAAAT
>NW_019655137.1:0-443 GCF_002806865.2 Cucurbita pepo subsp. pepo
CTCTACCTGAGAATGCTTCACAAGTTTGGCATTACACTCGTATATGAAACTGGAGTTCTACTCTTTGTAGTCTGGATCACCTACACAAGGGTTGGTTCTTATTAAAGCCCATCTAGACTTTCTTCCTTCAGACGGCAAAGGCATGACCATAGCTTGACCTCTTTTCTTTCTGTTCTCAACCCTGAGGTTCGTTGGACTACCTTGACAGTTCCACGTCCTTCACCTTGTGAGTATACATGCCCTGACCAAAGGATAGGTTAGAATACAATGTTATAGTTCTGATAACCACGTGCTGCCTTTGAACTTGGTTCTCTCCACCAAGGTCCAAAGCGACGTGTCATCCATTGGGTGATCCTTTAGTAGGAATATCCTACACCCCATGACTCATTNTGTGTCATCCAATGGGTGATCCTTTAGTAGGAATATCCTACACCCCATGACTC
>NW_019655138.1:0-443 GCF_002806865.2 Cucurbita pepo subsp. pepo
TTCCAGCTTGCTTAAACTTTGCTTGTACCTACATTGGCCTTTCCGAGGTGGTATTGAATGTCAATGTCATAATCTTTAACCAGCTCCAACTACCTCCATTGTCTCATATTTAGCTCATTCTGAGTAAAAAAATACTTCAAACTCTTGTGATCAGTGTAAATTAGAGTCTTCTCTCCATAAAGGTAGTGTCNCAAGTCATGCGTGGGGTAATTCTTTTCATAGTCCTTCAATTGTCTGGATGCGTTGGCAATAACCTTCCCATGTTGCATCAACACACAACCCAAGCCTTTCTTGGCAGCATCACTGTAAAAGACATAGTTCCCTGTGTCGTCGACCATTAGGAGTACTGGCGTAGTCACCAGCTTATCCTTCAGATCTTGAGAACTTGTTTTGCACTCTTCGGACCATACAAAAGGCGTAGTCTTTCGAGTTAATTGCGTGAG
>NW_019655139.1:0-443 GCF_002806865.2 Cucurbita pepo subsp. pepo
AACCTTTTTAAGACTCGATCTATTATGATCATAAAGGAGGACGTTGAGCTTCGAAGAGGGGTGGACACCGAGCAATGTGTCAGCGAGGACACTGGATTTTCGAACGGAGGTGGATTGTGAGATCTCACATTGATTGAAAAGGGGAATGAGTGCTAGTGAGGACACTCGATCCCAAAGGGGTGGATTGGAGAGAGAAACAAAACATTATTTATAAGGGTGTGGAAACATCATGGATTGTGAAATNGCATCTCCCTAGTAAACCTAATCATGTAATGGGGAGTAGAGTCTTCTAGACGAATCGTCATAGAAGCTATAATAATTCTTTTTCATACTTTTAATGTCACGTTAAAAGATCGTTGAATGGAACTGTAAAGAATTTCAATCACTCGTGTTTAACAATGGAAGATCTTTTAGAAGAAATATATTCAATATTTAGCTCGGAA
>NW_019655140.1:0-443 GCF_002806865.2 Cucurbita pepo subsp. pepo
AAAAAAAAAAAAAAAAAAAAAAAAAAAAAAAAAACTAAATTTAATCTCACTAAGCTACCAGTGAAAAAAAAAACGAAGATCTAGAAGTGTAATCAGTTCGATACAATTTAATTTTTACTCTAAGTTATTAAAACGTTTGATTCCCTGAAGAAGAATAGTGGAACAAGAAAAGAACTGATTGGTTCAGTTCTTTTAATCCATTTCTTCTTTCTTTCTTTTTATCATCCCAACGCACTTATATTAAACCGAAATGGAGTTTATGGAAAGTTTAGTTACGAAAATATATACAAATAAATTTTAACCAATGAATCCTTCTAAAAGATACTGAATTCTGATTAGATGAGTTGCTAATCAAGTCTATTAAAAAATAGATTGAAGATTGTTCAAGTAAATAAAAAAAACAAAATGAAATCATGGTATAGTTCAGTTTAGGTTGGACTGCC
>NW_019655141.1:0-443 GCF_002806865.2 Cucurbita pepo subsp. pepo
TTCTCGTCAGTCAAGGTTCAGGGCAAATTCACTCTTTTACCAGGAAAATCACCCAAAAAATAGGGAGGGGATAGTATTTGTTAATAAAAGGTCCTTACAGGATGACAAAGAGGAAAGGTGCGAAGCAGCGAGACGAGAAGAGGAGAGAAAGAAGGGACAGGGTCGAAGACGCGAGACCAAAGGGAGAGGGTTGAGGGTTCTTCTTCTNTAGCCCTAATTGTAAACGAGAATGAATAAGGAGTCTTTCAAAGCAGCTAACTCCTTCATTGATTCTAGAACAGTCAAGGATATTTCATTCATCTTGATTGCGAGAGTCGAGACTGACTGTTCCGGTTCAGGTTCAGTAGCTGCGAAGGTCATATTGGTTCAGTCGCTTGCTTCTCTTTCTTTCATCTTCACNGAAGAGTCGAGACTGACTGTTCCGGTTCAGGTTCAGTAGCTGC
>NW_019655142.1:0-443 GCF_002806865.2 Cucurbita pepo subsp. pepo
TTACATGATTATGACGACACCACTCATGTGTTCATGGGGATTCAAGGTTATTTTAGCGGAAGGTCTTCAGGATCAGTATATGATACATGACACGATGACCTCTAAGTTCTAAGATCCTGAAAACATAACAAGAAGTAATATCCTAGCTTAAGGTCGCGATTAAGANCTTACTAAGTTTTACTCACTCCATGTTTATCATTTTTTTAAGTAACTAAGAGTTGGGTCGTGGATGAGAGTGGACTTTGGAGTGTGGGCCATGGACTAACCTCTATTTTTAATCTAGTATTTTTTGTTCTTCTCTAGATTCAAAATAAACAAAAAATGATAAAAAAGCCATGAGGAATTTGTAGAAAAATTATGGATTTTTCGAGAAAAATAATAATAAAATATTCGGAAAGNACAAAAAATGATAAAAAAGCCATGAGGAATTTGTAGAAAAATTA
>NW_019655143.1:0-442 GCF_002806865.2 Cucurbita pepo subsp. pepo
TGCCCTAAAACTTAGCTATATTAATAGAATCCTCAAATATCAAACAGAGAATTGTAAATCTCGAAGGAAGGTGTAATCAAAAGTGACTAAAGTATCGAACAAAGGGGGTACTTTGTTCTTTGTTCGAGGACTCCTGAGAAAGGAGTCGAGCCTCGATTAAGAGGAGGCTTTGAGCGGTGTGAAACATTCCTTTTAATGACATGAAAACTTATCCATACGTAACATACCAAAACAAACAATATTTAATACAATTTATAATTATTATTTGGTTAATTAAAAAGGTTTGGCGACTGAAATTGAGTAAAACAATTTTGAGTTATTTTGAATAATAAAATAATTATTCAACATAAAAGATTGGTATAAATATTCAAATTTATTATTTTTTAATATAACAATTGGGCGTGAGTAATGGAAGTATCTAGAACGATATATTAAAAAATTA
>NW_019655144.1:0-442 GCF_002806865.2 Cucurbita pepo subsp. pepo
CGAGAGGGAGTTAAAATAAGCTGAATATAGTGGTCATCTTGTCTCCTAGGATGTCTTTTTCCTCGTTATTTTTTTCGTCATATACTAAATCAATAAAATTCTATTGAGCATAATTTAGCCCGTCCATAGTATAGTGTTTTGAAAAATTAGAGCACCACCCTTTAGTTCTCCTCCCCAATCGATGTGGGATATCACAATCCACCTCTCTTCAAGGCCCAACGTCTTCGCTGACACTTGTTCCTTTCTCCAATTGATGTGAGACCTCCACCAAATCGACCCCCTTCGGGGCCCGGCGTCCTTACTAGCATACCGCCTCTACCCCCTTCAAGGAACAACCTCCTCGCTGGCACATCGCCCAGTGTCCGACTCTGATACCATTTTATAACGGCTTAGTCCTACCGCTAGCAAATATTGTCCTCTTTGAGCTTTCCCTCAAGGTTTT
>NW_019655145.1:0-442 GCF_002806865.2 Cucurbita pepo subsp. pepo
CAAGCCATTTGCTGTGACTCTGAACAGAGTTTCCAAGAACTTAAGGAGAGGTTGGTGACAGCGTTAGTCCTCATAGTCCCAGATGGGTCAAGCAACCTCATGGTGTACAGTGACGCATCAGGGAAAGGCTTAGGGTGTGTGCTCATGTAGAGGGGTAAGGTGATAGTGTATGCCTCTTGAAAATTGAAGGAATATGAACGAAACTACCCCACACATGACCTCGAGTTAGCGGCGGTAGTGTAGTTTTCACTGATCACAAGAGCCTCAAATACTTGTTCACGTAGAGGGAGCTCAATATGAGACAGAGGCGATGGTTGGAACTGGTAAAGGATTATTGAGATAGAAATCCTATATCATCCAGGCAAAACCAATGTTATAGCTGATACATTGAGCACGAAAGTCATTCCTACATCTGCAATGATCACCAAGCAAGAGGAATTAC
>NW_019655146.1:0-442 GCF_002806865.2 Cucurbita pepo subsp. pepo
AATAAATTGTCGTATACAAACACTAACTTCTAAAAAATAAAAAGGTAAAAATTTTGATTCTTAATGATTTATTTTTTTACCGATTCCTAAAAAGTAAAAGTAAACTTTTATACGCTTTATTTTTAACGGGTAAAAAAATGATGTCATAAAGGTTTATTTAAACAAAAATTATATTCGTAGTTTTAAATTTAACCTTAATTGTTCACATGGTTTGTTTAATACGTAAAATTTAAATTTAGTAATTGGTTAGTAGATTGGTAAAATAGCTGTCATTTTGGACTGTAAATTTCAGATTGGTTAAACATTAAATATTTTATTATAAAATAAATAAATTTCAGATTGGTAAAATATTGCAGCCTAACACGACATATATTTTTTTTTAATTTTTTTTTTTCATTTATATATAAATACAGTTATACGGACAGCAAAACATAATTTCCCA
>NW_019655147.1:0-442 GCF_002806865.2 Cucurbita pepo subsp. pepo
ATGGAGTTAAAAAGGCACTTGTATGAAGAGTAAAAATTTATCTCGTCTTATCTGCCCTCGTTACGATCCCGGGTTTGCTATTACACGGGAATCCATACCTTCTATGCATGCATCTGTATCTAGAAAATATGTGTCCTGTTTTTCTCATCTTTCACTGAAAGTATCTGTTATGATCCATGAGGTTGTTGGCTGTTGCAGGGTGCAAGTTTTTTTTTACCATCTTTGCAGGCTTCTATGGTTTTGGGAAGATGCAGAACCTTGATTGATCCTCCTCACAGTCTAGTTAGTAGGAAAATCATTTGATATCATATAACATGATTTGGTTTTTACTTGAAGAATTTTACCATTTTCTTTCTTTTCTGAATTGTTCTTTAGAAGCAATTCGTAGAATAAAACTAAACAAAACAAAAGGATTATAAGTTTAATTTGTTGACTTATCTTA
>NW_019655148.1:0-442 GCF_002806865.2 Cucurbita pepo subsp. pepo
ATATATATATATATATATATATATATATATATTATTGGGAAGAAAGAGAAAGAAACAATACCTAGCAGCTGCATTGAAGCCAACAGAAATCATGAATGCCAATCCGTTAATGGTCATACTGCAAATAAATAAATAATAAATAAATAAAAACTTTAAATTCAGAATTATCCCTTCTTTTTTTTTTTTTTTATAATATAATTTTAAAATTTAAATATTAATGTAAAAAATTAGGTAAGGGAACACACCAAACATTGCCTTACAAAACAATCAATGAATCAAGTTCCCACATACCCTACTCACTTTTGTCGGTGTCGAGTAACGACAACGAGCACGTTTTTATCTACTTAAATTATAAATTTAGTTTCTATAATTTTGATAACTTTAAAATATAATTCTTATTTTCCCCAATCATATCCCTATAACCACTCTTTGTATCGAGCAA
>NW_019655149.1:0-442 GCF_002806865.2 Cucurbita pepo subsp. pepo
TGTTTTATTATAACCAAGGTCACCACTACAGCATAATATAATTATTCGCTCAGCTATCACATACTCCAAATTTCTCTTATAAAGAATGTTTTGTATTCCTGTCAATTCAACCGTGGAATCTTACATTATTTATCTTTAGAGCAAAAATAATAATAATAATAAATAAATAAATAAAATAAAATAAATTGTGACAGTTCTGTTTATATTTACTTATTTTTCTCAAGCTCAAGTTAAAGGAATGGCAAATGACTATCATTTTGTAAGGAAAAAAAAACAACTGAAACCCAATACATTTCCTATGTGGATTTCTTTTTAACATTTTAAGGGGATTTGTGGTTTTGTAATTATAGAAATATCATATATTTGGCATATGCATCAACCAAAATCTACTATTTAGGTTCATATGGGTGAACTAATTTGATGTCTAGAGGATTATATAATG
>NW_019655150.1:0-442 GCF_002806865.2 Cucurbita pepo subsp. pepo
TTGCAGCCCCTATGAAGCATAGTTCGGCAAGACACCTAAATTCGAGTAGCTAAGAGTCTTTGGTTGTACAGCACATGTTAAGACTGCAAAACCATATATCAAAAAGCTTGATGACATAAGCCAAAAGATGGTGTACTTTGGCATAGAGGATGGAACCAAGACACACAAGTTGTATGATCCGCAACATTAGAAAATTCATGTAAGTAGAGATGTCGTATTGATTGGTGCAGCGTTGGCGATTACAAGCAGACTGTTACAAAGTTCATTACTCTGGAAGAAAAGGAAGACGCCACAGACCTCAAAAGGGCCCCTACAGCAACTCCAACAAGTCCACACATGTCATCACTGGTGATACCAAAAGGCGTGATGGACTCTCTAGAATAAGAGAGCTCAGGCGAGGGCACAAGAGGATCCACAACAGAGGATGGACCAAAGAAGTTTC
>NW_019655151.1:0-442 GCF_002806865.2 Cucurbita pepo subsp. pepo
TGAAAACTGAAAATAAGAAATTAAATGCTTATTTGATATTTTATGAAGGGAATAATAGGTGGGAATTTGTGTGCCTCTTCCTTCTCGACTAATAGTAGATGTTGTCAACTGCACTCGTAGATATTGTCTTTTTTTACTCTTTCTTGTCAACATCTAGCCGGTATTGAAAATTGAAAATTGAAAATGAGAAAGTACGAACTTATTTGGTAATGATTATTTTATGACCGTAACCATAAGTGGGAATATGTAGGCTACTAGATATTGTCTTTTTAGATTTTTCTTATTAACGGCTAGTAAATATTGAAAACAGAAAATGAAAAATTAATAACTTATTTACTAATAATTATTTTATGATAGAATAATAAGTATGACTCTTCTTCCCCCACACCTAATAGAGGAAGTCTTTTCTTTTTCTTTTTTTTTTTTTTTTTTTTTTTTTTTT
>NW_019655152.1:0-442 GCF_002806865.2 Cucurbita pepo subsp. pepo
ATTGCTCATGATTTAAGTAACATTAAAATAACCCACTAACTGAACTCTCCGCTCCTCTGCCTATGAAATTTTAATACTGAGCGTAATATGACATGCTAAGAGTTTATATGATATTTGGTAGTCATTAGATAAGATTAATTGGCTAAACCAAGTAACGGTGTATCACATGAGTAAATTTAACTTTAGTTCATGATCTAGATGACCTCCAAATGCTATGAAACTTTGTAATTAAATCTATATTCGAGTCCAGCCTCTGTCGAATTGTAGTCATTGATAAGGTTAATTAGCTAAACTAAACCTCCAAATGCTATGGCGAAGCGAGCGCTCTACCATATGAGCTGTACCCCTTTTATAGAATAAAGACCCCAAATGTTCATGATGAGGTAAGAAGACATTTTGGACTCTTCTTAAGATGTACTTTTAGAATTTGTTTGGATTTCTG
>NW_019655153.1:0-442 GCF_002806865.2 Cucurbita pepo subsp. pepo
CTTTCCAGGCTGATCATACAAAGGGGAAAGATCAGAGAACAGAGAAGGAACTCCCTGAAACAAATAATAAACAGATTCATTGAATTTCAGCGTCCAATACAAATTAGATAACCAATGAACATGACTGGCCATAACATAAATACCTTTGTTAAGAGAGGCCGGACATAATTATCAGCCGCTTCTCTAAATTTGTCACCTTGCAGAAAATCAAGGGGTATTCTCTGCAAATAACCCACTTGCGTCAAGAAATTTAAACTAGGAAAGATCACGTGATGAACAATAATAACAGTAAAAATTTAAGTTAAATATAGTAACATGAAGGGCAACGACAACAACGTTATCCACCAAATGCACTAATTACAATAAGTGCAGTAACATTAAGAAAGGAGTTTTCTCCACAAAAGGTACTTTATTTGTTCCTGAGGTGATTCACTCAAAAAAA
>NW_019655154.1:0-442 GCF_002806865.2 Cucurbita pepo subsp. pepo
CTCTGGCTAAAAGAATTTTTTTTATTGATGACTTCACGTATCTACAACAACAGAGAGTAGAGAGAATAGAAAGTTACATCTCAAAGCTCTATCGGATGGGATATATATATATAGTTCAATTTACTATATATATCTTTACCAGATTTAATCATCTATTATATATAGCTTTACCCGATATAGCTTTACCAAATATAGCTTTACGGATATAACTATTGACCAAGCTATAAATAAGCATCAGTCTCCATAACCTAACAATGTATATTTGAATATTTAGATATTGACCAAGCTATAAATAAGCATCAGGCTCCATAACCTAACAATGTATATTTGAATATTTAGATTTTAACATGTTGGTAGGTTTGTTATCATCCGAACATCAATTAACCTTTTGAGTAAATCTTTGATGTACCTCTCTTGATTTAAGAAGATACCATCTTTCAGT
>NW_019655155.1:0-442 GCF_002806865.2 Cucurbita pepo subsp. pepo
CTCTCTCTCTCTCTCTCTCTTTCTCTCAAATCGCAGTTAGAGAGAGAAACGGCCATTGAGACCTAAGAAAGGTCCCCTCCCCATTTCATCGGCCGGAGACGACGGAGAGAATCTGCGACGGAAGCAAAACCGGATCCATTGTGGAGGATAGGGATGAAGAGATTTGCGGTGCTTCTTTGCGCAGAAGATTCCGAGTACGTGAAAATCAAGTACGGAGGATATTTTGGAGTGTTCGTCAGAATGTTGGGCGAAGAAGGCGAGGCTTGGGACCTTTTCCGTGTGGCCTCCGGCGAGTTTCCGACCGACGATCAGATCTCCGCCTACGACGGCTTTGTGATCACCGGCAGCTGCAACGACGCCCATGGCGACGATCCTTGGGTCCGCCGATTGATCGTTTTGTTGCAGAGATTGGCGTGCTTAAACAAGCGAATCCTCGGCATTT
>NW_019655156.1:0-442 GCF_002806865.2 Cucurbita pepo subsp. pepo
CTACAAAATTGAATAGGCTAGGTTCAACCATCATTTCATGTATGACAAGTTGATTCGTTCGAGTCAAGACCATTTGGATATTCAAAACTAAATATTTGCATGGTTGAAGTAGCGGATGAAGTTGCAAGCATCATTTCATGAGTGGTTAGAAAACTTTATTTCTTATTTTAATTTCATAAAGTTTGTAATGCTCAAATTGACTTCATCTTCAGTGGAGATTTAAAGGGATCGAGATTAAATCACGACCACTAACTTCTTTTGTGGGGAAACTATAAATACCCACACATTATTATGTAAAAGCATATTTGTGATCAATGAAATTGATCTCTCAAGTTGAGACGATCCTCGGTGTAGAAATTCGAGCATATCTTTGTCATTTCTAAGTTTTATGCAATTTTTGTGGTAGATTGCATCTGAGTCATTCAATCCAGTCTTGATCAAG
>NW_019655157.1:0-442 GCF_002806865.2 Cucurbita pepo subsp. pepo
GTAGAATCTCACATCGAGCAATAGAGATCCAGATCGAGCGTTTTTTTTAATATTACAAAATATATAAAAACTCATAAATATTAAACAAAAAGTAAAGGAAAATTGGATATATGTTTCATATATATATATATAACATAAAAACAAAACTCCATTAAGGTAAGCCTTCAAGTTCCCATCAATTATGTTTTGGTGGGTGATGCATATGAGTCAAATAATCAGCATTTTCATAAACTAATGAAGAACCATTCCCCAATTTCTTCTTCTTCTTCTTCTTGCCATTTTCACCATTGAAAGAGCTTGGAACAGCCATTTTTGAGCTCTTGCTACTTTCCAATGGCATACCTTCTTTCACTTCCAATCTTCTTCTTCCTCCAATGTTGTTGCTCAAAAGTTCCTAAGGAAAAAGTGAGCGAGATTATTGATATATATGAATCCTCGAGTC
>NW_019655158.1:0-442 GCF_002806865.2 Cucurbita pepo subsp. pepo
AAAAAAAAAATTACCTTGGGGCCCTTGAGAACGAACGAATAGGGATTGTTTGGATGACGAACAACAAGAAGTACAACGTTTACAATCACATTCCGACCACCTAGGATTCTGCCCGACATTGATCTTCTCTTTAAGCATCTCAACAACGGTAGAGTTCACCGCAAAAGTGGATCCAACAGCCGCTTTCCCGGCCGACCCAACAACAAAAGGCTTAACTTTAAGGCGGCGGAGCTCAGCCACAGCAACCTTAGACAGCTCAGTGAGCAAAGAAGGACGAGTATAAAGAGTATCAGAAACTTCCTCCAGCTGCAGCTTAGTGGACAAAGACAACGCCTTTTCAGACACCAAAATCTTATTACCATCGCTACTTGAAATTGCCTCTTTATGGGAACAACAATAACAAGCCTTCCACTCGGATTCAAACAAGAAATCAGCCACTTTA
>NW_019655159.1:0-442 GCF_002806865.2 Cucurbita pepo subsp. pepo
ACATTCTCCCTAGCTTCTTGGTAGAGGGCTCGAACACGAGACGCACCAACCCCAACATATATTTCCACAAATTGAGAAGCGGATATGGAGAAAAAGTTAACGCCTGCCTCACCCGCAACTGCTTTTGCTAGTAAAGTTTTCCCGACTCCAGGAGGACCGCAAAGCAGTATACCACCTGATTCATAAACACTTAAGCCTTGAAGTATTTTGATGAAACAGTTTCAATTACTTTGTGTTTCCGTTTGAAGCAGGAAANTTAATCAACATAGAACCCACTGAATTCTCGTTTGTAGTTCAAATAAACCATTAAGAAAAAGAAATGTTGAAGTATTATGATGAATAAACAATCAAGGCTTGAAGTAGTATGATGAAACAGATTCAATTACTTTGAGTTTCCATTTGAAGCAGGAAATTACTCATACATAGCTTAATCAACATAGAA
>NW_019655160.1:0-442 GCF_002806865.2 Cucurbita pepo subsp. pepo
TTTGAAAATGGATTAGTTTTTATTATTATTAGTATTTTATTATTTATTTTTATTTTTATTTTTATTTAGGAATTACGCGGGGTGCGGTCCCAAGAACTAAACGAGCCATTTTTGGCTTCGCGCGTACCATTTTCATGTTGCTCTCTTCTCTTCTCCTCCACCGATAGAGCTGGGCTGAAGAGGTGAGCNGTTCTTTTCTGAAACGTAAATTTTGGTTAACGATTCGTTTGTTTGTGTTTTTATTTTTGTAATGGACATTGTTGCATTTAGCTGTGGCCGTTCATTTGAGCAATCAGGAATCTCTGCACTTCCGTTCAATTTTTTTTGTGTGTTTTTGGAGCAGCAATTGAGCGATCAACATATTCATCTACGGTAACAGTTCTTTCCATGCGTTTCTGGATTTCTTTTTTGTACTTTTGGCTGTTTAATCAGATAGGAATTG
>NW_019655161.1:0-442 GCF_002806865.2 Cucurbita pepo subsp. pepo
AAGCTACTAACCTGACAATATAACAACATTTACAGGAAGGTTCTCAAGTTCTAGCAGCTAGTCATGAGCAAGACGACAAACAACAACCATTTTCCATTACAGCAAACAAGAACATTTACATTACAGAAAGGTCAAGTTACTAACTTCTAGAAGACAACCAACAAGAAGAACTACATTTACAAGCAAGAAGCTCAAGCTAACCTAAGGNAATCTAATTTATAGAAAGAAAGAGAAACAACAAGAGAAAACTAAGACTAACATGACAAACTAGGTAAAGCTAAACCTTATTACAAATATAAATACAATAAAGTGATTTCTATCTCTCCCCCCTCCCTTGACCACTTACTCTATTGATTGATATTTCTGTTTGATTGAAAAAAGACTAAATTGCTGAATTAGACTTTTCACTGTCAGACTAAAGCCAAAGAGTTTACGGTGTTTG
>NW_019655162.1:0-442 GCF_002806865.2 Cucurbita pepo subsp. pepo
TCCAAGCAGCATAGTCTGAATACCTACGCTCAAGGCTACATAAGTTCCAAGAAGCGTAGTTTGAAATCCTGCATCCAGCGTATTCTAAGCGGCTTCAGGTGTTCCAAGAAGCATAGTCTGAATACCTACGCTCAAGGCTTCATGCGTTCCAAGAAGCGTAGTCTGAAATCCTGCACCCAGTGCTTGCCCTATGTTACAACATCAATAACTATGCCGAAGACTTCATGCATTACAAGGAGCATAATTTGAATACTTACAACGTATTTTGAGTCAAGAACATGTTTTACCGTGGGAGGACTTAGGATTTTTTCTTGAGTTTTTGAGTTTTAGGACCTTCGTCCCTTATCCGTCAGTGGTACCTACCATTCTTCTTGCTTTGGTAGTTGTNCGTCCCTTATCCGTCAGTGGTACCTACCATTCTTCTTGCTTTGGTAGTTGTATA
>NW_019655163.1:0-442 GCF_002806865.2 Cucurbita pepo subsp. pepo
ATGTTCATAATTATGAGTGCATATGGATCTTGATTTCGTTATTGAATTGGTGATTTGTTGGAAAGTACTTTTTCAGAGTGTGGTTTGAATGTATCGTAGAAGATGCTGAGGGGATACTAATTTACTTTACTATGATGTGATTGTGGTTTGATGTTTGCTTTGTGATATTCTCCAAATTTTNTATATCGTTACATTTTGTATAAAATTTGATATAACATCATAAATATTTCCAACTTGTGAGCTTTGAAAGGACTCTTCGTTCATTCATTTGTTCATGAATTTGCAATTAGTTGCTTTTACCGAAAGACGCTTAGGTTGATGTCAACACGAACGCAACTTAATTATATAAGATCAAAATTATTTTCATCGTTTGATGTCATATACTGGATACGAGGGCATAGTGCATTATTTTGAGACAGAGAGGCAAAGAATAAGGCTTTAC
>NW_019655164.1:0-442 GCF_002806865.2 Cucurbita pepo subsp. pepo
ACAACAAAACAAAATAGTTATTAATGGGGCCTAACCCAAAGTAATGCGTTGCAATGCACCTTCAACTTCTATAAATTTTTCATATATTGAGGCACGGAAAATATATAGACTAGAAACTAAGAATTATAAATCTACTATAAAGGGATTTGGTCTAAGTGGTATGATTATCATTTTGGGTGTGAGAGGTCTCAAGTTCGATTCTCAAAATGCCCCCAACAATATTATATCAAAATGAATTATGCAACATAATATGATTTANACAGAATGAAACATATTCTTGGAAGGGACGGACTTCAAAAAGAGCATTATAGAAATTGTTCTATTGTATTCTTAATTGTTCTATTGTATTCTTTCTAGGACATAGTGTATTCTTAATTGTTCTATTGTATTCTTTCTAGGACATAGATCATCTGTTGTCACAATCCTTTTAAGGAAGATGCGC
>NW_019655165.1:0-442 GCF_002806865.2 Cucurbita pepo subsp. pepo
AAAAAATAATAAATAATGTTTAAACTTCATGGCATCAAAGGTCCCTCCATCAATTTTTCTATTAAACATGTCACACATTTTTATAAATTTTTATGATTAAAATAATATATTTATCTATTTATTATTTTTACATCTCCTTTCGTCCATTTTCCTTTTAACATTGCTGAATTACAAGCTTAAGCTTTTAACATTGCTAAATTACAAGCTTAGTTTCCAATTGAGTAAGCTTGCTTAGTTTCTAATCGAGACTCAAGTTTAACATTACTAAATTATAAGCTTAATTTCTAACCTTTCGAACACGTTTTACATTTACATTATTGAAAATGCACAAAGTTTTGCACAAAGTTTTACTTCCTCATCAACCCTACATGATTATGAGATCCGATAGTAATATTGATAAACTTTATACAAAAAAAAAAAAAAAAAAAAAAAAAAAAAAAAA
>NW_019655166.1:0-442 GCF_002806865.2 Cucurbita pepo subsp. pepo
GAAGCAATAGGTTACGGAGTGAACGAGAATGAATAAGGAGGTTTTTCCTTACAGTTAGTGAAAGAATAGTGTTTCCCTTGAATGAAATCAGGGAGGACAGTAAATTCATTAGCAGCTTGACCTCCCGAAATAAGGGAAGAAGAAGGATAGGAAAAGGAGACAAAACCAAAGCNTGAGAAGAAAGAAGGCTGAGGAAAATAGCTGCTTTTTATTTGAGGAACCCTTTTACAGTTAAAGAATAGAAATGAAATCTGGTTCAGGGGCGAAGACATGAAACCGTACCCGGTTCAGGGGCAAGGGAAAGAGTTCGTTCACGCTCATTCATCTTTCGTCTTTCTCTTTATTACCAAGTTCAATAAAAGAGATAGTTCAACCCGAGTTCCAGAGTGAANAATGAAACTGTACCAGGTTCAGGGGCAAGGGAAAGAGTTCGTTCACGCTC
>NW_019655167.1:0-442 GCF_002806865.2 Cucurbita pepo subsp. pepo
GGAGAAGGGAGAGAGATTTGAGATTTCTGGTTAAGTTATATCTTAGATCTCCTTTTCTTGTATCCAATTATTTAGTTTTATTTAGCAATTTATTTAGAAAGGTACGTCATGATCAACAGTAGAAACAGAATAGAATGATTAAATTGGCCAGAAGTAATTGCCAACCTAATTGAAAAAGTAACAAACAACAAAGGANAATTAAACAGATTTAACTAGCCAGAAGTAATTGCCAACCTAATTGAAAAAGTAACAAACAACAAAGGATTAAACAGATTTAACTAATCAGAATTTCTTCTCTCCTGCAAAAACAAGCACAAAAATGTTCTTTTGTTTTGGTAGAAAGAGATATTTTGCTAAAAAGAGATATTNCAAAACAAGCACAAAAATGTTCTTTTGTTTTTGTAGAAAGAGATATTTTGCTAAAAAGAGATATTGCATTTGA
>NW_019655168.1:0-442 GCF_002806865.2 Cucurbita pepo subsp. pepo
GGGGGTTGCGTCGTCCGGAAGCGTCGTTGAAGCTCCAGAGGAGGTTGCGTCGCCTGGAAGCATCACTGAAGCTCCAGAGGGGGTTGCGTCGCTCGGAAGCGTCGCTGAAGCTCCAGAGGGGGTTGCGTCGCTGAAGCTCCGGAGGGGGTTGCGTCGTCCGAAAGCGTCGCTGAAACTCCAGAGGAGGTTACGTCGGCTGGAAGCGTCGCTGAAACTCAGAGGAGGTTGCATGGGCCGGAAGACTCTTGCTGAAACACCAAAGGTGAAGCAAGTAGGAGTTGATGTTGAGTTACTCAAAGATTCACAGAGTGATGTTGTAGCGGATACTCAAGAAACTCCTGAGACTCTTGCTGAGAAACCAGAGGTGAAGCAAGNCAAAGGTGAAGCAAGTAGGAGTTGATGTTGAGTTACTCAAAGATTCACAGAGTGATGTTGTAGCGGA
>NW_019655169.1:0-441 GCF_002806865.2 Cucurbita pepo subsp. pepo
ATAGCTTTACCAAATATAGCTTTACCGGATATAACCATTGACCAAGCTATAAATAAGCATCAGGCTCCATAACCTAACACATATAGGCCCGCGAAATGATTACTAGCAGGTCTAGAGCCCAGAATTTCAAACCCAATAGGTTTGTGAGACCAGGCACGAGAATCTTAGAGATGCATGAATCCAAGTCTAAGCCACCAAGTTCCACCCTAGAAAGAATAGTAGGTCACCACGGTAACTGTAGGTAGCCCACTACAATTGAGCAGTGTGGATAGTATCATCAAAATCTCCACTTCCCTCTTTGCGCCGATATCGTACCGTCGAGACAGAGCTCCGGTACAAAGATTGTTGAGCTTGGTAGATCCGGATAGGGAAGTGTGACAGGTGCCCAAACCTAGTGGTGATAGCTAAGGGGTCTTCTGAACAGGACTCCTGGGTCGTAGA
>NW_019655170.1:0-441 GCF_002806865.2 Cucurbita pepo subsp. pepo
ACACTGTAACACATCAAAAGCCCTTTCACCATCTTCCCACTCGCTGGAGCTGCCAGAGTTGCCTGTTCACAACAAATATAGGGATTTGAACATGCTCATTGCAGTGTTAGGATTATTGGGAGTGAGTCTCACATTGGTTAATTTAGTGCAAGATCATGGGTTTATAAGTGAGGAATACTATCTCTATTGGTATGAGACATTTTGGGGAAGCCCAAAGCAAAGCCACGAGAGCTTATGCTCAAAGTAGACAATATCATACCATTGTGGAGAGTCGTGATTTCTAACATGCAGCATTTCCAATGTCTTCATAACTTATGTGTACAAATTTGAAGATATACGTGATATCATTATAACCATATAAAATATTAAGATCGTTGATTAGTATTTTACTTGGATTTCGGGAAGGATTCCGTTCCCAAAAATGGCTGCTAAAATGGAGAT
>NW_019655171.1:0-441 GCF_002806865.2 Cucurbita pepo subsp. pepo
ATAAAATTTGGATAGACATGATCATCAGCACCTACAAGTCGTACCAAAACCTGCAAAGAAAATTCTATTTCTTATAAGAGTGCAAACTAGTCAGCATTTAAGATTTTATTAATGGAGAAGCCTTAACAAGCCTACACTACCTCCATAATGGATGTGATTCCAATTAAATCAACTAATTGGCGCAATACATCTCGATGAGCCTGCAAAAGGGGGAAATACATGAGATGGCAGTTCACTACACTATAGGATAAAGAAGTAATAAAAGAAAAAATAAATTAAAAATGTAGCCATATGTTGATAAGAATATAACACCCTACAACCATCAATCTCAGTAAGCAATGTCTGACCCAGAGTGTTTGGAATAAGAAAGTAACACTTTAGGAAACACATTTGATATACAGCAATAAACAAAAAAAAAACAAAGAGATTACATGAAAAGTA
>NW_019655172.1:0-441 GCF_002806865.2 Cucurbita pepo subsp. pepo
TTAATTTCTCGAAGAAAAATAATATTTTATGTTTAAAATTTAAAAAACGTACCTCGTCTCGTATGTAACGACCCATATCCAGAATTTATATTGGGATTCGACACCTGATAGTCTCAACATTCCCTTGCGACATAGACAGAGAGTGAATACAATCCCCACAAACCCATGAGTTTTCCAACATGTTTTGTTCTCGCTCACATAGATTTATAAGAGATGAGGTCATCGAACATAAACTTATTCAAAGTAAAGCACGCTTAACCATGAAATTCATATGATTGAACTACCGAATAAGAAAGGTTCAATTTAATAAATTTAAAATATTTTAATAACGTACAAGACACGTTCGAAAGTTCAGGAACGAACACAGACACAAATTTAAAAATTAAAAAACTAAACTTATAATTTAATCGAAAATAAACGAAAATTAATTTTTTGAAATAC
>NW_019655173.1:0-441 GCF_002806865.2 Cucurbita pepo subsp. pepo
CTACAGTATCCAATCATTGACCACTTTGCTCATACAATCTTCAGGCTTTCTCTTAATATTTTCTCCTACAATCGTGGCACATGAACCTCTCCAAAAAAGAGTGTTATTTCCTCTATATGAACTTATAAAACAACGGTATCTGATCTTATTTGTTTTTTTTTATAGCTCTCTAAATTTTGAAAATGTCTTATTTTTTAATTTTGTATTGGATAGGGTTTCAACACAATAAAATCAATTAATTTATTAAATCATGTGTACAATTATTCAACCATTCTTTTTCACTCATTTCCATCCTACTTTAATTGACAAAAAGGTTATTTTGAAACAAATTTAACTTTAAAAAAAAGATACTTATTTAACAAGTTTTTTCATCCATATTTTTTTAAATTTTATTTGAATATTTAATAAGAACACTTGCTTGCGATTCGAATCACTCCACAA
>NW_019655174.1:0-441 GCF_002806865.2 Cucurbita pepo subsp. pepo
TTAATTACATTTGGTACATACTAAGTTGTGATTAGTGTCAATGTTATTATTTTTCGGTGTATGCTGCCATGAAGTACTGCGTTCTTCCTCATTTGCATGAATTTGATCTAATTTGTGTGCGCTCTCTCACGAATTATATATCAAACAAAAAGATGGCATCAATTGATATCAAAGAAGAAAAAGGGAAACTTTGGGAAAAAAAAAATATATATATTTACAGCAATCTGCTGCATTAAAAAAAAAAAATTTGTCAGCAGGTATTCATTGAATACAGCAGATTGTGTTAATAAAAAATAAATAATAAATAAAAAATTACAGCAGCTTGCTGTCAACTTGACATCAAACTACTGTTCTACCCAAAGTACTGCCTGCTGTCATTGACAGGAGACTCCTGTTAGAAAAAAAAGAAAAAAAAAAAAAAAAAAAAAAGAATACAAACTG
>NW_019655175.1:0-441 GCF_002806865.2 Cucurbita pepo subsp. pepo
AGTAATCATTGATCTTTTCTATGCGTGTGCTTGTGTATGTAAGCATACTTGTCATTCCCGAACCATCTCTGCAATACACAATTTTCATATCTTTTGGCTCCATGGCTGTTGGAATGAAAACTGAATGAATGTCTGCTTCCTTTGCAGTTTGTGAGCACAGCACTGAAAGAACCGAGTTTGGAGTTCGAGTTGATACAACCTGTCGGTGTTAAACGACGTACAATCGCACATTTTCCAGCAGTAGGAGAGAAAGCTAAAACACTAGATGATCTGGAGTTGGTTCCCTCAGCTCTTGTCAAGTTTAGACCCATTGAAACAGATGCTGTTGTGTTCACTGGTTTGTGTAATGAACTCCTTGAGATCATTGAACCACTCGTTAGCGGTTCAGCGGTAGCTCCTCCTGCACAAGGTTAAGTCTACTTAAAACAATGCCTGAATGTA
>NW_019655176.1:0-441 GCF_002806865.2 Cucurbita pepo subsp. pepo
ATGATTTTAAATATGTATCTGTTAGGGAGAGGTTTCCACACTCTTGTAAATAATGTTTTGTTCCCTCTCCGACTGATATGAGATCTCACAATCTACTCCTTGGAGTCAGTGTTCTCCTTCGTATACCGCCCAGTGTTTGGCTAGCAGATATTGTCTGTTTTAGTATATTACGTATTGTCGTTAGTTTAACAGTTTTTAGGGAGAGGTTTCTATAACCTTATAAAAAATGTTTTGTTTCCCTCTTCAACCGATGTTGATATGTTTCAACTATGTGCTTCACACGTAAATTACATATATATAATATATTGGTCAATATTATAAGATGAGACAGAATTAATAATTTTTATAATGTTAATACATTAATAATTGAAATAAATTGAAAAAGTAATTCTCAATACATTAATAATTTTTTACAAAAAAAAAAAAAAAAAAAAAAAAAAA
>NW_019655177.1:0-441 GCF_002806865.2 Cucurbita pepo subsp. pepo
AAAAAAAAAAAAAAAAACTTTAGAAAAAAAAAAAGTGACAATTACATCGTCAATAATGGACTAAGTTACAAAAATAAGTATGGAATACTATTATATATTTTTTTTCGTTTTTGTAAATTTGACTCGAGAATAAATACTTCTTTGAAGTAATCATATATATCTATATTTTATATTATTTTAGCGTATAATTTCCACATATACAATCATTTAATAATATTTTTTAATGAAAATTCAAATAACTAGAACTAAAAATAAAGGGTGAATTAATCTTCTTGTTTACTTAACCAAAAGCAAAATCTTCCCATTTATTCAAATTGTTTGACTTCAATTTGAAAGGAATGTTTGTCTTGTTTCTTTATTGAAAAATGTGGATTAAGCTTTCATTTTAATTATTAAAAAAATCAATATAATAAGTAAGAAAATACTTACCATTTTATTTTA
>NW_019655178.1:0-441 GCF_002806865.2 Cucurbita pepo subsp. pepo
TTATAGCGATCATACCTTGTCCTAAATGCTGTATTTGGTGCGTCTTTTTCTTTACTCTTTATTAAATGATAACCTGACCGCAGATCTATCTTAGAAAATATCGTTGCTTCTCTTAGTTGATCGAATAAGTCTTCTATTCTAGGCAGAGGGTATTTGTTCTTTATGGTTCTCTTATTTAACTCTCTGTAATCGATGCACAAACGCATCGATCCATCTTTCTTCTGAACAAACAACACTGGCGCACCCTAGGGAAATATGCTAGGTCGAATGAACCCTTTATCCCGTTAGTCTTCTAATTGCGCCTTGAGTTCTTTCAACTCTGGTAGCGCCATGCGATAGGGTGCTTTAGAAATAGGCCCAGTTCTCGGCTCGAGTTCGATGATGAAGTCAGCCGCTCGAGAAGGGGGTATTCCAGGTAGGTCATCCAGATACACATTTGGG
>NW_019655179.1:0-441 GCF_002806865.2 Cucurbita pepo subsp. pepo
AGAAAATTGCTCAAAGTATCACCGATTGTCGTTTCCAATTAGAATGTACATCTCGTTTCATTAGTAACTACAATTTCTCAATTCATTTTATCTTAAATCGAAAAATTAAACCGTATACTTATCTTAATTTCCTTCAACAAGGTCAACGTTGCTTTAGAATGGTCTAAACTGCAAAAATTGGGCAAAATACCCTTTACCGAGGGGAGAAGCTAGATTATGAGCTGCGAAGCAAAGTCAATGAGGCGTGGATGCATGTTTCAAGCAATTGAATTTGTTAAGTGTTGCCGTTACAGAATCTTCTTGTGTTTCATTTTTTAGAATGATATCTAACTTTCAAATTTAGTTCATTTTGTGCTTGAACATGTTCTATAAAATCTAGATTTTTATATTCACCTTGATCACAATATTTTTTTCTTCAATAACAACTTTAATATTTTAGTC
>NW_019655180.1:0-441 GCF_002806865.2 Cucurbita pepo subsp. pepo
AAGGCAGCAAAAGCATGTAAAATGTTTTGCTCACATGAAGATCATTGAGATAGCGACCATTGTGGTTTCCTCCAAAAATATACATCTTGTCCTGAATAACTGCTGCTCCATGCTGAAAAATGTCAGTACCCTTTGTTTAGAGAATGACATGGTAGAAGATCACATTTTTAATGAGTTGAGAGAAGAATGGTCAAAACCTCATATCGTGCTTTTGGGCGAAGACCAGATACAGGGGGTGAAATCCACTGATCATAGACAACAATAGAGCCAAGACCTTCCACAAGAACATCCTTATCCTGAGATTCAGGCAGGCTTCCATTCTCTGTTGATATAGTCTTGGTCTCGGGGATTGAATTCCCATTTACAATAATCGGCTCAGCTTTTGAATCATTCTAAAAGCCAACAGAGCTATAAGTTCAGTTATCAGGAAAACGAGTGAGA
>NW_019655181.1:0-441 GCF_002806865.2 Cucurbita pepo subsp. pepo
TTACATTTACACTGTTCAGCGCTGCGATTGAAACCCTTTTCTTTCATTTTGGCGGCGGTGATTTCCCACAAGAGTTTGTTGCGTTTGGTCTCCATGAACCGTTGATCCAGCTCGGCGCGGATCATTAAAAACTCCTTTGTTTCTTGAATACTCCATTGAGGGAATCTGTCGGCGACGGCGTTGACGGCGGTTTGATCGGCGAGGTTTTGGTGGAGATGCTGCTGCTGCTGCGGCGGCGGTGGCGGCGGAGGATGTTGAAGCTGTTGATGTTGTTGCTGCTGAAGGTGGAGATGAACAAGGGGATGGGGATTGTGGCCTTCCATGAGTACCAAAAACTTGAGAAAATTATATAGAAAAAAAAAAGGAAAAAAAAAAGAAAAGAATCGTCGTTGGAGGAAAGAAAATGAAATGGAAATATTTTTAATATGTGGGTTGGTGTGA
>NW_019655182.1:0-441 GCF_002806865.2 Cucurbita pepo subsp. pepo
AATAGCTGTGGGAAGAAGGTGTTCATCCAGCCAAAAGAGGAATTTGAGGAGGATGAACTAAAGGTATGGAAAAGCGTTTCTAACTCAATAGCTTTATGAAGCCCACCGCTAACAGATATTGTCCGCTTTGGCCCGTTACGTATCACCCTCAGCCTCACGTTTTACGCATTAACTNATTAACTAGGAAAGCCCAGAAGAAGAAACTCCGCTTTGGCCCATAACGTATCACCCTCAGCCTCACACTTTACACGTTAACTAGGAAAGCCCAGAAGAAAAAACTCAAATAGGACAGTATCTGGATGAGTACTAGTTCCGTTGTGTAACTCTGAAAGACGCGTTTTAAAAACGTCCTAAAAAAGGACAATATCTACCAGTAGTGGGTTTGAGACGTTACAGTTTTCGAGTACTAACCCGTTAAGGTTTGTTTATTATGATATCAGC
>NW_019655183.1:0-441 GCF_002806865.2 Cucurbita pepo subsp. pepo
CAATTCTACCATCAACTTTTTTCTTCACCTTGTAAACCCACTTAGAAGTAATTAAGTCTGCATCATGAGACTTTGGTACAAGTTTTCAGGTGTCATTTTTTTCGAGTGTTGGAATTTCTTCCATCATTGCATTTTTTTAATTCTGAAATTCCTTTAGCTTCACTGTACAACTTTGGCTCATTTTCACTTGNTAAAATTGATTAATGTCAACTATAAAATCAGACAAATGACCTGATAACTTTTTCTGTCTTTGAGGATCTTTTTTCATGTGCCAACTTCAATATTTGCAGTGGCTTCTGTATTCTCTTCGGCTTGAATGTCTGTCGCAATTGAAAAAAAATTTCTCCCCAACGTAGAATCATCAGAAAAAAGTGCAACAGTAGTTGTATTTTTGCTGCCATCTGCATCGTCTTTGTAACTTGAAATTTTATCAAACACCAC
>NW_019655184.1:0-441 GCF_002806865.2 Cucurbita pepo subsp. pepo
GTGCGTAATTTTGATGAATGAGATTAAGTTTCTCGAGTATCAACTGCAGTCACCTTCTGAGTTCTATAAGGCCGAAAAAACATATTTTGAACCTGACTTTATGAATATTTCCGAGTAGGAATGAGTGATCTTTGTTCCCCCATGATAATGCTTCTCGAGGATGAAGGCGATTCGTTTTGGTGCTTTGAACGATTGATNATTGATGCGCAGATTGGTACTAACCTTTCTTCTACTTGAGTGACTTAATTTTTCCGATGCTTCGTATTTGATATCTTTCACCTGTGCGTGTAAGTCGATTATACTAACTCTGCGCTCATGGTTTCGTAGTCGTTATTCTGAAAATGTCGTTCTGTCTCCTCATCAACCAATCAAGCTCTTTGTTTTTCTCTTCCCTATCATAATATTTGCAATTTAGCGTTCTCGTGACGTATTCTATTTGAA
>NW_019655185.1:0-441 GCF_002806865.2 Cucurbita pepo subsp. pepo
CCCGTCTCTCTCGTAACCATTAATAGGTTTGTCATTTTAACCTAGCGAGAATATCGCTTCTATTACTGAGAAAGTAAAAACGGTTGATTTCTTAGTACAACGAAGGTAGGGNTTAAATAATATTAATATATATACCCAACCCAATTGTTCCGATTCATAATTTCTTTTTAACTCAAACAATCATTTAAATAATGAACCAAACTAAACTTAATCATAAATTTTATGGTTGGGTAGGATGGATCGTGTTATTTATTCTAATTTTTGTTTTTAATAAAAATAAAATGTTAATTCATAAAATATCTATTTATTTATTTCTAATCATATAAATAAGATTCGCCACTCATTTCAATATATTAAAGAAAAAAGTTAGGAAAATAAATAATAAAAAAAGATATTTATGAAATAAAATAAATAAATAAATAAATAAATAAATAAATAAAT
>NW_019655186.1:0-441 GCF_002806865.2 Cucurbita pepo subsp. pepo
TCATCTCCCCCCTTCTACTAGATTTCATTCTCGTCAGGTTCTTCTCCCTTTCTTTAAACACTGTCAAGTCTCATGAATAGAGTCTTTCCTTCAAGTTCAGGATTGAATGAATAAGTAAGGTAAATAGGGTCAATTGGTTCAGGTTCCTTCTTTCATGAATAGACTCTTTCCCTTCAACCACTGCTCAGTCTGATTCATCTTGTCCTGGTTTCNCAATTCTCTTTTTTCGGTTCCAGATTTCACTCCTCTCCCTCTTCTCTTGGTCTCACAGCCTTCGCTCCTCTCCCTATCGGTCTCACTGCCGAAGCTCGTTCGCCTCGTAAACTCGGTCTCACAGCCTTCGCTCCTCTCCCTATCGGTCGAGCTGCCTGAGTTCCTTTTCCTCTCCTCCCCTGTAAATCAGCTAATGAATAAATATATCCCTTCACTATCTCTGTTATA
>NW_019655187.1:0-441 GCF_002806865.2 Cucurbita pepo subsp. pepo
ATAATGATATCGACCTTTATAACAACGTCTAGAAATTACCTTGTTCTAATTGTTGGAAGATAAAAGTTCTATATCGGCTAATTTAGAGAATGATCATGAGTTTATAAGTGAGAAATACTAACTCCATTGGTATGAAGTTTTCTGGGGAAGCTCAAAGCAAAACCATGAGAGTTTNAAGGGTCGCGTTTGTTTAACACCAATTACATTCATAATTTTTAAAAAAATATTATTTTGATTCATGTATTTTGAATTCATTCAATTTTAGTATATTACTTTTAATGGCCCAAAATGAGTCGTACCTTTAAAATTAAATTTAATTATTCAAAGTTGACTTTTATCGAAGATGATTAAATTATAACAATAAATTTTCGTGTATGAATGACCGAATATGTAGATTAATAAAAAAAAATGAAATTCAAAGTATAACATCAAAATGGTATT
>NW_019655188.1:0-441 GCF_002806865.2 Cucurbita pepo subsp. pepo
AAAGTTAAATTTACTTATGTGCATTATGGTCATTTTACATCATTACTCGGTTTAGCTAATTAAACTTATCCAATGATTACAAAATTTCATATTAACTCTTAACATATCATATAATGCTCAGTATTAAAAATTCATAGACAGCGGAGTTCATTTAGTGGGTTATTTTAATGTTACTTAAATCATGAGCAATTTAATCGGTTCGGAGCCTTAACTCACGATNTTTTAATTTAATCGGTTCGGAGCCTTAACTCACGATTCTTGGTGTTTTTCTTTCACATTTAATTCATATTTGGTTTAAGGTTTATACACGGTTCAGAGCCTTAACTCACGGTTCTTGGTGTTTTTCTTTTACATTTAATTCATACTTTGTTTAAGGTTTATACAAAGATNGGTTTATACACGGTTCAGAGCCTTAACTCACGGTTCTTGGTGTTTTTCTTT
>NW_019655189.1:0-441 GCF_002806865.2 Cucurbita pepo subsp. pepo
TTTTAGAGTAAAAAAGTTACAAATAAATGAAATATTTTATTCAGTACAAATGGAATTTTTATTATGAAATTGGAATATTTTGGTCATTTCAGTAATTGTAGGTTAATTAAGAGACCAGTAATAGAGGTTAAGACTTTTATTATTATTTATTTATTATTATTATTATTCATTTAATTCTATCTGGATTGCATCGTTCTGATTATGTTTTACTTATTTNATTATGTTTTACTTATTTTTTATAATTTAAAAAAAAAAAGAATTAATAATGAAATTTCAAAAAACATTTTTTTTTTATAAATCAGCCCCGTAAAAAGACTAAAAACCCCCTCAATTTAAAAAAAAAAAATATATTAAAATAATTTATCAATTTTTTACGGTGAAATTAAAAAAAAAAAATCAATTTTTTTAATGTAAAATCATTAGATTTAATTTTTATTTGAA
>NW_019655190.1:0-440 GCF_002806865.2 Cucurbita pepo subsp. pepo
GTTGTCTCATGAGATTGGTCAAGTTTGGTCGAATACTCACGGGTATATATATATAAAAAGAAAAAAAAAACTAAGAATTATAGATGAAGGGACAATTTTTCCTTTTTCTATGAATTCATCTAAATTGGTTAGACAACATAAATTAGGCAAAATTAGCTGTTTAAATTTATAAGGGCAATCTTGGGTTCAGTTTTAGTTAGAAACCGACAATTTAAAAAACAAGATTTGCAAGTAAATGATACCATTAGACAGCCAGCTTTATATCATTTATGCAAATTTTGGCTGACACGTGTACGTGTGTATTTCATTATAAGCTACAAACTTTATAATATTTGGATAATATTTACCTGAAATTAGAAGCTTTTAAATTATTTAAGTTAAATGTTATTATTTCTAGGACCAATAATAAAACGACATGACAAGAGAAAAAAAGTACAAGA
>NW_019655191.1:0-440 GCF_002806865.2 Cucurbita pepo subsp. pepo
TTCGATTTAGGATAAAAAGGTGGTCGATAAGGACCACGTAAATAAATAAAAATAAATTGACAGTTACCCACTTGATAAGTATATAGATAATAATAATAATTAATATCAATTAATAAAATTATATTTTAATTCTTTTAATTCGTATTATATTTAACATTAATTTTAATTGGACTAAAAGCATAATGGGAAACTCTTGTATTATTATTTACACCGCATTTCCTCGTCATTATTAGCGGGGGGAAAGAAAAGAACGTCACCAAGCAAATGTTAGGTACGTGGAAGTCCATAACACCAATACCAACCCATTATTTTTGTCTCCTACCATCTAACCGGTTAGGTCGAGTTTCATATCATAGCGTTTCGAATTATATCGAGTTGAAAAAATTATTTAGACCAAAGTTTGGGTAAGTGATTTAAGCCATCTGAACAGGGTTTGCAAT
>NW_019655193.1:0-440 GCF_002806865.2 Cucurbita pepo subsp. pepo
AAAAATAAATAAATAAATAAACAAAAAAGGAAAAAAGAATTATAAAAGACAAAAGGGATTTGCTTTTATGCTTTTAAGAATATTAAAAGTAGTGAAACTTTAACCACAAAATCAACCATCACTATGGTAGAGTGGAGTGTTGCATTTTCGAGTCGATTGGGAAACCATTTTACAAAAGCATTAGGGTTTCGTTAAAAAGAATCGTATTCTTCCCCTTTAGTTATTTTAGATGTCTTTTAATACAATACTCATTTGATCGAGATCAGGATCGATATCAAATTTAAGTAGGCATTTCACCGTCCCTTTTACGATGACAAATCATATCAAGTTCAGTTTTTCCTTAGCAACCAAGGAAAATATATATACATATCTTTACTCACCTTTGTTTTCTTTTCGACTTTGTATTTCTTAATCCTTTTTCAAAAAACTTTATCATTAAA
>NW_019655194.1:0-440 GCF_002806865.2 Cucurbita pepo subsp. pepo
CTTAAAATTACAAACTAGTGGTAGCCTTAGGGATTATACGGACCAATTACCTAAATAATAATTATACACACAGGCTGCTGTTGATGCCAGTACTAATAGCACCCATTAATTATTAATACATTCTACCTGTCACTATAATTAATGCTAAGCACGAATGGATAGTTGAAACATATAAATGGAAGGCTTAAAGTGCGGCAAGTAAAAAGAATAAGAAACATCTCATACCATAAATATGATGTGTATCCTCCGAGAGACCCACCAGAAGCCGCCGGACCCCGATCCGATACGGCCTTGCCAAGCATTGTGCTCGAATAAATGTGCGGCAACCCCTTCAGTGATGAAGAATCGGACCCGTAAGAGCCTAGCATTGACGAACCACCGGCACTTAATTGGCTTAAGCCATATGAACCCCCACTGTAACCACTCAAGCCTATCCCAGC
>NW_019655195.1:0-440 GCF_002806865.2 Cucurbita pepo subsp. pepo
TTTGCATGATGGGTCAGCGAGAAAATGGGAACAGTGGCTTAAGCTATTAGGTGCAAGCGCTTTCGACTAATTTTGGTTTCATGGAAGTAGAAATTCTGAGAAGGGATGGTTTAATAATCAAAGGTTTTGGGAAGTTGTGTGTGGAAGAGATTAAAAGACAAAGCATAGAGGAAAAACATGTATCCACTTGCATCTATGGTCTACATACCTATTCAGTCAAATTCTTGCCTCTACACACATTTAAAGCTTCACTTTTGCACGGATAAACAATTATGATATCAATAAATAAGTAAATTGAAGAGATAGAAGAAGTTACCAGACATGTCTTCATTTTAGCATTCAGCACTTTCAACCATCTTCATTTAGGAATCTGTTCAGTGCTGTTTTCCTTGTGTTGTCCTTGTATAGGATTTTGGCCAATCGACAGTCTGCTTCCCGTT
>NW_019655196.1:0-440 GCF_002806865.2 Cucurbita pepo subsp. pepo
GAAATATTCACCTAGGAACAACTCTATGCACGATCTGTGAAAAAGTTTGATCCGAGAATTGTCCGAGAACGATGAGCAAACTTTTGACGCTCTTAACTCGTCGGTAGTCAAGCAAAAATTAAAAAAAATACTAGGACGTAGCCCGTAACACGATCTAAAACTTTATCGAAGAAATCATATCGATCTGATCTACGAATCGAAAGATATGAAAATTGGAAAAGGGGACTCTGTTACGGATTTCAGAGGACAGAGAAGAAAAAGAAAAAGAAAAAAAAAGAGGTTGGCCGGCGAGCGGCGAAGGGTGGCGTGACAGGCGCCGGACAAGCATCGACTGTCGGCTGAAGCAACGCAGCTCCAGTGAGGCGACGACACATGTCGCCTGCAAAGTCTAGCCGAACAGCAACTGCGAGCCGAGCCGAGCTGAACCAGACTGGCCGACC
>NW_019655197.1:0-440 GCF_002806865.2 Cucurbita pepo subsp. pepo
CCCCATGAACTGTCTAATAATTTCCCCATCAATCCGCTTTCAGGGTCAAGCCAAATCATCGCTCAGTATTACCAACTAATCCGCTTGGGTTTCGAGGTAAGAGATGGGTTCAATTCCGTGTTGAAACATTCGATTTGTTGATGAATTTGGGTGATAACAATAATGGGTATATAATATAATGAACAACAGGGGTACCAGAACGTGATGCAGAATTGTCACGACAACGCAATGGTGCTGAAGGAAGGGCTTGAAAAAACAGGAAGGTTCAGCATAGCGTCGAAGGACATGGGGGTGCCAGTGGTGGCATTCTCTCTGAAAGACAGAAGCCGGCACGACGAATTCGAGGTGTCGGAAATGCTGCGACGGTTCGGGTGGATCGTACCGGCATACCCAATGCCAGAGGGGGCGAAGCATGTGTCGGTTCTTCGCGTGGTGATCAG
>NW_019655198.1:0-440 GCF_002806865.2 Cucurbita pepo subsp. pepo
ACTCAGGGGCATGCAAACAATGGACTATATAGATTTGCAAGCTCTAGTGCCGTTGCCTCAAAGCATAAATCTTCTGGGGGTCTCTTTGGCTGGTTGCTTGGAGACCGTTCTACACTACCTCCCCTAGACTTTCCCCTATCCGATGTGAACCTTCCGCCTCCATTGCCGGATTATGTTGAACCTGGTAAGACCAAGATCACAACGCTGCCAAATGGTGTAAAAGTGGCATCAGAAGCATCATCGGTAAGATGGGAACCATATGAATTTATATACTTGTTCTTTGTATTTGGCCTGCTCGTGTTCCGTTTACTCGGGGAAAATTAAACTTTTTTTTGTTCAATGCAGAATCCTGCTGCATCAATTGGTCTATATGTTGATTGTGGTTCAATTTATGAGACTCCAGAAAGTTTTGGTTCTACACATCTGCTGGAGCGTATGGC
>NW_019655199.1:0-440 GCF_002806865.2 Cucurbita pepo subsp. pepo
TACCCTACACATCATTCAAGATGGCAATAAAATGGAGTTAATGGGAGGCCTATTGAGTCGGCGATAATTGTATTAATGATATTGAGCCTGGAGTCTATAAGAATTAATGATCTTAAGAGAAATTCCTGTTTTATTAGAGGATACCAACTTTATTTAAGGTACCAGGAATTAAAGAATCTCGATTTGAATCTGGTTAAGGAACAGTAAAATTTGAAAGTTTTGAATTCTAGACCAAATTTGTACGTAATTATTTCTTTTTATGACTAATTATAAATTAAGAGAAAAATATTTTTGTAAAGATAGATTTATCTCTAAAGCTTTCGTGACGAAACCATGTTTAGACTAGCAGTTTAAAGTCAAGAGATGCGGTCACAGGTGTGATTATTTTGGATTGGTTCATAATAGAACTTACCATTGAGATGAGGGAGCCTTCAAAGGTT
>NW_019655200.1:0-440 GCF_002806865.2 Cucurbita pepo subsp. pepo
ATACCACAAAAAAATTATTATCAAACGAGAGAATGCTATATTGAACCGAGAGAAGCGACGAGCAAGATAGTAAGGACCAAGAAACTGAAACAATGTCCATTTTTTTTTTCATTTTTGCTGACGTGGGTTTGAAATGGTACATACTTTTACATTTTTAATTCAAAAGTTTATAGAACAATAACAAATAATGTTTGAGTTCCAAGCCGATAGTTTTTTTTTTTAAAAAAAACTGGTTATCAAATGTGGTTCTATTTTTATTTTCAACAATAAAAAAGAGCCCATTACCAAACAAGTTCATAATTGCACTCTTTAGGACAAGAATACAAAATATGGAAACCCTCCCTTGTTCATCAGCTTTAAATTTAAAAGGACCGGAACATTACACTCAAGAATATGGAGTCCAATTATCGACCCATGGTTAACGATCGCTCTTAGGAGTT
>NW_019655201.1:0-440 GCF_002806865.2 Cucurbita pepo subsp. pepo
TTCAACACCTGCCCCACCATTGTTCGATCTCCTTCTCTTCTCCGTCTCCGTTCCGATCATCGCCGTCGCCATCCGTCACTCTCCGATCGTTTCTCAATCATGCTCAATATCGCGACAACCTTTTGCAAGCGACTGAATGTCAAGGATCTGGTTACCAATGTTCCTGTATATAGTAGTTTTATTGGTAAGGATTGTTCATCTAGATCAAGTTCTGCTTGAAATGTTACTCCGTCTGTATATATGATGATTAAAATGTTTGTTCAATTGAGATTCAGATGGATCTGCGGGTGGATTAAGCTTATTATTCAGACGTTGGGCTACGAAGAAGACCGCTGGATCGACTAAAAATGGACGAGACTCGAAACCTAAGAATCTTGGGGTGAAGAAATTTGGTGGTGAGGTGAGTGGATTGGATCTTGGTGTAAAGAAATTTGATTGAA
>NW_019655202.1:0-440 GCF_002806865.2 Cucurbita pepo subsp. pepo
AAACCCAATTCTGATGGAGTTCCAAATGTGCGCTCATCCAATTTAAATCTTTCAAGTAATTCTTGAGCATATTTCTTCTGACAGATAAAGTTACCTGCGGGAGTTTGAGTAACTTCTGCTCCAAGAAAATATCTCATCAAACCAAGATCTGTCATTTCAAATTCCTTCATCATGCTTTTCTTAAAAGATTCAAACATTTCTTCATTATTGTCCGTAAATATTAAATCATCGACATATAAGCAAATAATGATAATGTTACCTCTCTTTTCAATTTTCACATACAACGTATGTTCATACGGGCATTTAGTGAACCCCATCTTTTCAAAATGAGAATCAATGCGACTGTATCATGCCCTCGGAGCTTGCTTCAAACCGTACAAAGCTTTCTTCAACTTGTATACTTTTTCCTCTTTGCCTTTTTGAACAAAACCTTCTGGTTG
>NW_019655203.1:0-440 GCF_002806865.2 Cucurbita pepo subsp. pepo
CCAATCTTTCCTGTTGGGTTGTACCACCTTTTCCAAAATACCTTTAATTTCTATGTTGGAGACCTCTGCTTGCCCATTGGTTTCTGGGTGATAAGGTGTCACCACTCTATGTTTTACAGTGTATCTCTCTAAAAGACTATTCATCAATTTGTTCACAAAGTGCGTTCCCTCATCGCTGATTAATGCTCTTGGTACACCAAACCTAGTGAATATGTTTCTTTTTAAAAACTTGAGTACCGTCTTCCCATCGTTGGATGAACAAGCTATTGCTTCCACCCACTTGGACACATAGTCGATAGCCACTAGAATATATAAGTTCCCATAAGATGGCGGAAATGGTCCCATAAAGTCAATGCCCCATACATCAAAAAGTTCTACTTCTAGAATTGAATTCAAGGATAGCTCATTTTTTTTACTGATATTTCCCGTCCTTTGACATT
>NW_019655204.1:0-440 GCF_002806865.2 Cucurbita pepo subsp. pepo
AGGTCTCATTGGCTCTTTCTACTTAGCAGGAGGTAAAGATCCGCTCTAGAACCTATCCTTTCACAAGTCAAGATGAAACTCCTTATTCGTTCTCCTTAACTACTGAACCTGCCTGCCCTGGAACCTCTACAAGTGTCTTCGCTCCGATTCATTCTCCTTGCCCTATCCTTTCTTTACAGGAGAGACTAAAAGGAAAGAAGGGAGACTGAAGATTAATTCGAGTTCACTGTCAGTCAAGACGAAACTCCTTATTCGTTCTCCTTAACTACTGAACCTGCCTGCCCCGGAACCCATTCTTTCAATTCTTTCAATCCCAGGAGAGTCAATTCATGAAATCCTACTACACCTATCCTTTTGTGTTTGAAAGAATCCATTCATTAGCAGCTTTCTTTTCCAGACTCAACTCTCGATGAATGAGACTTTACTGTGTTAGAATCAAT
>NW_019655205.1:0-440 GCF_002806865.2 Cucurbita pepo subsp. pepo
ATTTTTGTGTTGATTTTGGTATGATTTTGATTATGTGAAGTGGGTTTTTGATGTTATGTTAGGGAGATCAAGCGTCGATAATTGGGGGAGTGATCGAGTTCATTAAGGAGTTGCATCAGGTTTTGCAATCGTTGGAGTCGAACAAACGGAGGAGGAAGAGTGTAAGTCCGAGCCCGAGTCCGAGACCGTTGGTGGCGGTTGCCGATGGATTTGAAAATGGAGTTGATGTCGGAGCTTGTTGTAACTCGTCGGTGGCGGATGTCGAAGCGAAGATTTCAGGTTCGAACGTGCTGTTGAAGATCATTTCTCGACGAATTCCCGGGCAACTTTCGAAGATGATTAGTGTGTTGGAGAGGCTGTCGTTTGAGGTTCTTCATCTCAACATCAGTAGTATGGATGACACTGTTCTTTACTCTTTTGTTGTCAAGGTATATACCAAA
>NW_019655206.1:0-440 GCF_002806865.2 Cucurbita pepo subsp. pepo
AAATTATATGAGACTCATTTATGATATTAAGGGTAAGTATGTAAAGATTGTAAGGAGATTAAGACAACTTTAGAATGTGAACCAAGAGAAAAAGTACGAAATTACCCTTCAAGACGGTTTATAAGAAATCAAGGTTTATGAATACCCAGTGACAAGATGTTTATGCAAGATTTATACCTGTAAAGAAATATTTATGATTCATGTGGATGGAGGCGTACTTGTTAAGAATTTTTCGTTAGTGGTACTTCAAAACTTAACAAAAAAAACTCTTAGAATAAGAGACATGAGTGATATTAAAACACTTTGGTGACAAAAGTTTTTTTTAGAGATATATGATGTAATAGCCAAAAATAAATAAATAAGTAAAGAAAGAAAAAAACAAATAAAAAAAATTATTAGGTTTAAAAATAAATAAATAAACAATCCTTTTCCACTACTCT
>NW_019655208.1:0-440 GCF_002806865.2 Cucurbita pepo subsp. pepo
AAAAAAAAAAGGAGAGAGGGAACAAAAATGTTTTGGTGTTTGTAGGTCTGCCACTTTTTGAAATCAGAATTAAAAGAGGAATAGCTTTTTAATTATTATTTAATATTTAATTAATGAATATGTTTTTGGCCCACTTGCTTTTTCTAGCTCTTTCATGCCTACCTTAGCTTAGATTAGGTTCCCTACAATCAATTAATTATTTAATTAATAAATTAATTCTTTAATCTTCATAATTATTAAAAAAATCTTTATTATCTTTTCGAATCCCTCCTGCTTTCTAAAGCTAAATAAAGCTCCCAACCATTTATCCTCTCTTTCATTTGACCAAATTATGACTTTGTTTCTACTAACATTACATCCATAATATTATTCAATTAAACCCAACATTCTTAATATTTGTAGAATAGTAATTGTGAGGAAAATAAAATTTAAAAAAAAAA
>NW_019655209.1:0-440 GCF_002806865.2 Cucurbita pepo subsp. pepo
CACCCAAAATTTACAACAATCAAACTTCATTCTTCTTCAATGTAGCATGAATTGAAACATCTTTTGATAATTTTGACAACCTTTTCTTCACATCTTCATTGAAGTATATTGTATGATTGATGTCTCTTGGTTCATATAAGTTTCATTTGCGTTTCTTTCCAATTTTTTTTTATCTTTTTAGTTTTTAATCGATCCAAAATAAAAAAATCCAATCTCGGCTCTACTAAAAAATTTGAGGTGAGCTTCATTTGTGTAAATGAGTGCAAATAGAGTGGCCTAAAATTCTTTGAGAATATACTCTTGAGAGAGTGTTGTGAGGTCCTTTGTATTTTCATATCTTATTTTTGCAGCAAAGTTACACAAATAGATTCGAGGACGAATCCTCTTGAAGAAGTGGAGAATGATATGAACCAAGAGATATCAATCATACAATATACTTC
>NW_019655210.1:0-440 GCF_002806865.2 Cucurbita pepo subsp. pepo
AATCAAGTCTAAAACGGCTCAGATTTCACTTTTTGATGTTTTGGGTCTACCAACAACCGAAAAACCTTAACCCTATAGGGCTTTTTACGGGGAAATATACGAAAAGTGGGCTAGGGGGNACTTTTCACAGGTGGGGAGCAATCCTCGTAAATTCTTCCAATTTGTCCACAGGGAAAGAAGAGAAATTCCTCTTATCTGAATTACCCAAAAAAGACAGGAGCAATTCAGTCTGGCGTAGTCAAGTCTTTCTAAATTCTTGAGAAAACTCAATAGTTTATCTGCCGAAGGTGAAGCATAGAATACCCCTCATTTGATCAGTCAGAAAAAGGGCTAGAATGAATTAAGTAAGGTAGTAAGGAAATGAACTATGTTTTAAGGATAATCTCTCATCGCTTTCTATCTAAAGGACTTGACTTTATTTGAGCATTTCTTTCATATGC
>NW_019655211.1:0-440 GCF_002806865.2 Cucurbita pepo subsp. pepo
CTCACATTGGTTGGAGAGAGGAACGAAGCATTCCTTATATGGGGATGAAAACCTCTCCATAATAGACGCATTTTAAAAATTGTGAGGCTGACGACGATACTTAACGGGTCAAAATGGACAACGTCTATTAGTGATGAGCTTGAGCTGTTACAAATGGTATCAGAGCCAGACACTGGGTATTGTGCCAGCGAGAATGCTGACCCCAAAGGGGGTCGATTGTGAGATCCCATATCGGTTGAAAAGAGGAACAAAACATTCCTTATAAGTGTGTAGAAATCTTTTTCTAGTAGACGCGTTTNTCACGTTAATTGGAGAAAAGAACGAAATATTTGTTATAAGAATGTAGAAACTTTCATCGATTTAGTTGAGACCTTTGCCTAGAAGCTATTGACCAAGGCTATTTGGGCCTTAGTTGAGGCTTATTTTGGACTTGCTTGGCC